>NW_024412432.1:7823663-7851699 GCF_014898765.1 Herpailurus yagouaroundi | reverse complement strand
AGGAAGGAAGGAAGGAAGGAAGGAAGGAAGGAAGGAAGGAAGGAAGGGGAAGGAAATGAATTATGCCTTTAGAATCCTGTCTAGCCTCTCAAGTAGAAGAGGAACATATATCATGGAGAAATTTAATTGTCCTAATTTGGTCCCTTTCTTCATATATATGGCTAAAGGCAATTACACCCACGAAGTAAACACCTATTTTTGCCTTCTCAGCATCCTGCATATTAAGAGAACCTATCTCTTCCTTTGGCCACTACTTCCCTTCAGGTCCTATACTTCAGCTGAAATTGAGCCTACTTTTGACTCCAGGAATGGACACTAGACCTGGGCTTGGCCAAAGAGATTATTTGAAATGTGAGCAAACTAATTAGAATAATCTCCAGAGATATCAAGAAGAATAAACTCAATTTTGGTGTTTCTAAGTTGGAGGAAAGTAATCCTGGAACTGTTACTAGTCATCTTTGGTCTCTCATTGGCCAACTCAGAGGAAACCGCAAAGGGCAAAAGATGGAGAAAGATGCCTAATGTCATAGTTTGGACATCTAGATCCAGTCTTGGACTTTTCAGTTACCTGAACCAATAAATTCTTCTTTCTACCACCACTCCCCTTATCCAGCTCTTGTTGAGCCTGTTTTAGTTTGGTTTCTGTCACTTGGAGCAGAAAGACTAATGATTAATATGAACACCAATTCCCCCAAATCTCTTTTGCAGGATTGCCACCATGATTCTTACAGCTATTAACTAAAAGTGGTGACTGCCTCAGGCTAGAGAATGCTCTGGAAACCACAATTTTCCTCACATTTCCAGGCATGTCTGGCTTTCATGATGGAGATCCACTTCTGAGTAGGTATCCTCTCATCCCCACACACTGTCTCCTCTGCTTTACCCCACTCTCAAGCTCACAAATCATACTTTTATATTGCTCTGTGCAAGCCTTCTGCACTTACCTTTTCCCAGGCTTTAATTTTCCAAAATCATCTCATGAGTCGGCTCAGCCCAGGAGCAAGCAATGGGAAACAAAGATTTATGTGGCACAGTGTATTTTATATTTAATAACTGATCTGTCATGGCATTTATCTGCATAAAAAATTGGGTAATTCATGAGTGGGTTGGCAACCGTGGCCTCCAGTGAGTAATGTTTCCTGCTCTACCTCATGAAGATGGACAGCTTGGTAGATACCAACTCTCAGGTGCTCAAATATACTCAAGACTTCTCTGTAGCCTTACCAGGAAACAGTGGCCCCCAGGAACACACCGTAAGATGATCACTCAGGTTAGCTGCCTCCTGCCTTAAATAGAGAAAAACAGGAAGGAGGTGTTTTGCCCTTAGGGCTTCTCGGGCAGGATCAGTTCTCCAGAGATGTATGTTAAGTAAGAAAAGTAGCTTGGAACCCTGGTAGTTCCTTCTACTTCTGTGTCCCTCCTATCTCCAGGGTGATGCAGGGATAACAAAGTAGATGATGGTTAACAGAGATGCTAGTTTCTTTTCAGCGATAGTGCCAGAAGAGAGAGCACCCTCTGGAGGTTTCCAGACAGAAGTCCAGCATCTTGCTCTGGCCTTTTCTTCCATGGGTAGCCATATATGGGAATAGCTGCAGCTCCACGATTTCAGCAGTTTCTGGAAGAAAGACATACCTGGGCGAAGCAAGGCAGCTTTTTTGAAAACAACTACGTCCTGCATTTGCCACACTCTAAGTGGTCCAGAAGGGATTGGCTTGGAGTTCTGTACAGGCATCTTCACCCTCTCATGAATGAGGAATAAGAAGCTGCAGACAGTAGCTTCACTCCTTGGGAGCAAGTCTGTGCTGTGGAACTTCTACAGTCCTGTGTTCCCCTACTTAATCTTAAACTTAATCTTAATCCAACCAGGAGATTACTTACCCTGCTGTCAAATACCTGTTCCACTTGCCTTGGGGGTACATCTTACAAGTAAACTACCTGTCAGAATATTTAACAGGATAAGGAGCAGGGATATTAATAAGCTTTCAAGTAATGGATGTATGACTGCTGTTGTACCCACTTGCTAATGAATTGTGGAAGTATGACAGAATTCCTTCCTAGGACTTGATTTTGTTGATATGAGGACATCATATGTTGATGATATGTTGTTGATATGAGGACAACATATGTTGATATGATTTTGTTGAATCTATGAGGAGGCATTAGTACCATCTATTTATAATAGTTGGAAGTCATTGAGTATATCAAAATAACTACAAAATTTTGAATGGGAAAAACTGGCTTAAATTAAGTCTGCAATACCACCCATCCCCATTTCTTAACCCTAAGTAGAACTCAGCTTTCTAGTTCTGTGATTATGACCAAGTCATTTAATACTATCTGAGCCCATTTATACACTTAGTTATTTGTCCATTTAGCTTTTCTTCATTCACAAAGTACTTATTGAGAACTTACTGTGTTAGTAAATGCATTAGGTGTTATAAAAGTGCTAGTAATAACTACCTCATATAGTAATTCCAACTGTTACATGAGACGATTTAGAAAAGCTCCTAGCCCAGAGGGGATCGTGCATAAACTTCTACTGTATACAAACTTGGAAATAAAACATATTAGAGAGTTAGGGAGAGAAAAGCCTATTTTGGGGTCCACCTAGGTACTTAAAGCTCATGTACTATTTTTATTTTTATTTTTTTAAGAGAAAGTGCAAGCAGGGGAGAGTCAGAGGGAAAGGGAGAGGGAGAGTGAGAGGGAGAGGGAGAGAGAGGGAGAGAGAGGAAGAGGGAGAGAGAGAGAGAGAGAGAGAGAGAGAGAGAGAGAGAGAGACAGAATCTTAAGCAGACTGCACACCCAGCATGGAGTCCAATGCAGGGCTTGATCTCACAACTATAAGATCATGACCTAGGCTGAAATCAACTGTCAGATGCTTAGCCAGCTGAGCCACCCAGGCACCTGAAAGCTCATGTATTATTGCTAAAGACTCTGAAGGTGTATTTTTTTCCCTCAACAATAGAATGGCGATATTATTCTATAATTGTCCAAGGGCCAGATAAAATTGAAGATCAGTATCTACCCATGCACAAATATTTCCCTACTTTTCTCTGGAATCCAGTCCATGATATGAATCATATTCTGGTAGAGCCTCTTATAAGGAAAGCCACCCTTTAGGGAGAATTCTGAGAGGTGCTGTAACCTCAGATTAACAAGAGAGCTTCCCAGGCAACCTCTCTGTAACAGTCCTAAGTGATTATGCACACACAGCACTCTGCACACCCTGCTCCACAAAGGCTCCCTTCCTACTTCTCCCCAGTATCTCCAGTAGGTAGTTCAATTAATACCAAATAGATAGTCCAACAGAGCTTCTAAGGTTAGTTGAAGAAATTATGTATTCCTGTACTCTCTCTACTCTGACAACTTAAGAGTGAAACTGGGATAAAAATTTTCAATATACCAAGAAATGCCTGGATATCCTAGGGCCACAATGAAAAGCCCAAAATTTCTTACTGGTTGTTTTGCTTGGTGAATCAATGGGGGTTAATTAAATGTCCTACTGAGAATGGGGAATCTGGTATGCTTTATAAGGCTGAATAATCCTTCAGTGCAGCACAGTGAAGATTTGTCTTGTAGGAAGCTGCTCACTAATGTGAGGTGAGTGAACTCTTTGGAAGAGCCCTAAGCCAATACAGCTGGTACGCAAGTGAGGAGCCATTTATTAACCAGCACCCTGGGTGCCCTGGTGAGGGCGGATAAATTTAGGGCAACTATGCACTTTTCTTACTCTACTCCCCCAAGAGTCAAGCCTTGCAGCATTATTGAAAATAGGAAGGAGTATTAGAGAATTCTGTATTGTAATCAGTTTCCACATAATCCTGCACTGTGCCAAAATGGAGACAACATTCTTTTTCTTTAGGTTTTTATTTAACTCCAGTTAGTTAACATATAGTGTTATATTAGTTTCAGGTGTACAATATAGTGATTCAACACTTTAATACATCACCCAGTGCTCATTATGACAAGTGTACTACTTAATCCCCATCACCTATTTAACCCATCTCTCTACCCATCTCCCCTGTGGTAACCACCAGATTGTTCTCTATAATTAAGAGTCTTGATTGAGACAAATATTCTTTAAACCAAAAGCTTTGTGGGTTTTCTTAAAAAAATATTATGTATTTATTTTTACCTCACAGTGAATATTCAGAAATATATCTCTCACCCTGCTTTTTGCCTCACGTGGCCTATTTGCCTGACCTTGTGAACACAGATAGCTTTAGATCTTTGATTTTTCTTCTTCAATAGAACCTGGCTTCCCAAAAAGATAAAGGGGGAAGATTCCAGGACCCATGACTCTTCTGAATTCTTCTTGTCTTTAAACAATGGCTTGAAAGAAAGATACTTTATTCAATGCAAAATGAAGGAAAATTTCTTGATTGAATTCAATAGTTTTTTTCTTTTTAGAAGTCAAATATATAAAATTCTGTTAAAGATCTTTGGAAGACATTTTCAAGGAGAGTGAATTATGGAAACAGTTGTTTATAACTCATTTTTTGAAATGTTTAAGGGAAATTTGGCTCCATCCAGAGTTTGGTAAGGATGGAATAAAGTCATCTTCATTCATTTAGAAAAATATAATGAAAGAGAGTCAAACAATAATAAGAGGGAAGTTCCAAAATTCACTGATTTTAAAAGTTAATTGTATGTGTAAAAGTAGTCTCCAGGTTTACTGTGAGTGCAGTGAGGGGCTATAATTATGAAGTAATTAGTAGCAAGTTAAATATCAATAATGCTGGTTAAGAATTATAATGCCAGGAAGCTACTGTGGCTCATGTTTGCTTTTTTTAAAAAAAGCAAATACAAACAAGGAACTGTCATTCCAATACATTAATTTTTCTTAAAATTAGGAAAGCCATTTTTGAGCCAGTCTTAAAAGTCTAAATATTTGGAATTTACCTTTGGAAATAACAATTCATGTGGACAGGATCCGCTCCAAAAGTGACTTCTTAAAATAGAGCTGCAGATTTCTCAAGTGATAGATTTCTCCTAGTGGACTAGGAATTTCCAAATTCTTATTCCTTGACAAAAATATTGAAGAAAAAAAACCAAGCAGAAATATCTGAACTAACTTTATCAGAGCTGTGGAAAACAGTCAAAGGTTTACAGCTACCAAGTCAATACCTAATCGAAAGAAAAGAGAAAAAAATCCATCTTGAGAAGGGTAGGAAAGTAGTTTTGTGGCATTTTTACTCACTCTTGCCTTACTACCCCTGCCCCCCAGACATGTCAGTGGTTTTGGTCTTCATGCAGTAGCATCCTGATTCTCAGTTCCTACTTCAAACCAGAGGAAGCAAAGCAGAACTTACTTGTAAATTACTGTGTGTGTTTGTTCTAACTTATATGAGAGATATCTGAAAAACGATGCAGTGTACTTGTCTCTGTTTTGCCCACCTTGGAATTTAGGCAGGAAAGGTGGCAAGTTCTGCTCATAAAAGCTGCAAGGTAATTATGGACCTGTAGATGACTGGGGCATGAGATTACAGGTGGAGACATACAATGAACTAAAGCCTGGAGGAGAGGCTGGGTTGAGATTCTTTGTGGGGAATTAACACATTCAAAAACAGCCATGTATATAAGGGAATTTAGAAAGCTACGCACATGCCCAGGCAAGATATATGGTCAAAAAATACCAGAGGCCTTAAAGTTTAACCTCAGAATTATCCCTAAGCTTAGAACAAGCCTAGCTAAGTTTTGAAAGATTATCCCAGAACAGACCCAATCTGCAAAGATTAGGAGACCTCTTGGTATCTAAGCAAATCTCTCTCAAAGCAAATCTCTCTCAAGACAGCTGAATGCAGAGACTTCAGTGATTACACATGACAAAGAATAGTCTTTGCTTATAAAATAGTTTGGGAAAGTCTCAAAAAAAAGTATTAGAGCCTTCAACAATTAAAAAACAAACAAAAAAACAACCTGGGGCAGGGTAGAATCTGATTTCCAGATTTCCAGAACTTTACACATGATAATAGTCAAATGCCCAATTTGCAACAACAACAACAACAACAACAACAACAACAACAACAACAACAAAATCACAAGGCATACAAAGAACCAGGAATGTATGGACCATTCAAAAATAAAATAAATTGACAGAAAATGTCTCTAAGGAAACCCAGACATCAGACTAACTAAAGACTTCTAAAAAACCGAATTAAATAGGTACAAAAAGCTAAAGGAAAACATGAGCAAAAAACTAAGCAAAATGAAGAAAATAATGTATGAACAAAATAAGAATGTCAACAAAAATACAGAAGTTATTAAAGGGAACAAAATAAATATTCTAGAGCTGATAACTAAAATGAAAACTTCACTTGAGGAGTTCAACCACAGATTTGAATATGAAGAAGAAGTAATCAGCTAACCTGAAGACAGGAAAATTGAAATTATTAGCCTGAGAAACAAAAATAAGATGATTAGAAGGAAGTGAACAGAGCCTAAGACTTATAAGTCAGCATCAAGTAGGCCAACAGACATGTTATGGGAGTCCCAGAAGGAGAAGAGAGAACAGGGCAGAAAGAATATTTTGAGAAATAATGGGCGAAAGTTACCAAGTTGGATGATATACATGAATCTATAAATCCAGAAGCTCAAACTTTCAGTATGAATAAACTCAGACACCCACAATGAAGCAATTATAATTAACTTTTCAAAACCAAAAGGCAAAAAGAAAATGCTGAAAGCAACTAGAGAAGCAATTCATCACATAAAAGATATCCTAAATAAGACTACCAATTAATTTCTCATCAGAAATCTTTGAGTCCAGAACATATTGAGATGATATATTTGAAGTGCTGAAAGAAACAACTATCAACCAAGAATTCTGTATCTAGAAAAATGTCTTCAAAATGAGTGAGAAAACAGGGGTGCCTGGGTGGCTCAGCTGGTTGAGCATCTGACTTTTGATCTGGGCTCAGGTCATGATCCCAGGGTCGTGGGATCAAGCCCCAAGTTGGGCTCTGCACTGAGTGTGGAGCCTGCTTAAGATTCTCTCTCTCTCTCTCTCTCTCTCTCTCTCCTTCTGCCCCTCTCCAGCTTGTGCTCTCTCTCCCTCTAAAATAAAATAAATAAAATAAATTTTTAAAATGAGTGAGAAATTAAGACAGCTCCAGATAAACAAAAGATGAGGCAGTTCATTACCACTAGACCTGCCTTATAAGAAATGCTTTTTAGTAAATGAAAGGATGCTGACAGCAACTTGAAGCCACATGAAGAAATAAAGATCTCTAGTAAAGGTAAATACATGAGCAAATGTAAAAGCCAGTATTACTAAAATTTTGATTTGTAATTCCAATTTTATTTTCTACAGTACTTAAAGACAAATGCATAAAAATAATTATAAATCTATGTTATTGAGCAAAGAATGCATAAAGATATAATTCATGACATCAATAACATAAAGAGGAGGATGGACCATATATAAGTAGAGTTTTGTATACAACTGAAGCTAAGATGATCTCAAATTAGATTGTTATAATTTAGGATTTTATATATAATCCCATGAGAACTACAACAAAAATATCTATAGAATATACACAAAGGAACCAAAACATGTCATTATAAAATATCAACTAAACACAAAGGAAGGCAGTGGTGGAGGAAATGGGGTGGGGAGCTGCTGTAAGACATACAGAAAACAAATAATAAAATGGCAAAAGTGAGCCCTTTCCTATCAGTGATTACTTTAAGTGTAAATGGATCAAACTCTCCAGTCAAAAGGCAACAAATGGCAGAATGGATAAAAATCATAATCCAACCATATGTGGTCTGTAAGAGACTCATTTAGATCTAGAGACACAAATAGGCTGAAAATGAAAGAATGGAAGAAGATATTCCCTGCAAATAGTAACAAAAAGGGCTGGGGTGGCTACACTAATATCAGACAAAATAGACCTTTTTCTTTTTTTAATGTTTATTTGTATTTGAGAAAGAGAGTGAGAATGTGCGCAAGTGGCGGAGGGGCAGAGAGAGAGGGAGACAGATTCTGAAGCAGGCTCCAGGCTCTGAGCTGTCAGCACAGAACCTGATGCAGGACTTGAACTCATGAGCCATGAGATCATGACCTGAGCAGAAGTTGGACACTTAACCCACTAAGCCACCTAGGTGCCCCTCAGACAAAATAGATCTTAAGACAAAAACTATTATGAGATATTATATATTGATGCAGAGGTCAATTGATTAAGAAGATATAACACGTATAAACATATTTATGTTGATACACAACAGAGCCCCCAAATATGTGAAGAAAACATTAACAGAATTAAAGGGAGAAACAGACAACTCCACATTTCCCCCAATTCATACTTTTGTGTTGTCCATTCCCATCCTGTTCTTGTCTGACTGTGTATAACCAACAGAATAAGAGAGAAGTGACTCTGCATGATCTGAACAAACCATTCATCTTCAAGGACATTCTTGGGTCTCAGTATTGAAAAGTGCTCTGTGAAGTACAGAAGCATGAGACAGTCTTTGCCCTTAAAAAACTGACAGTATAATTGAAAAGATAATATTTAGCTACATAAAACATGTTTCATAAAACAAAAAAAATTAAAAATTAGATCTTATACTGTAAATCCCAATTTGCTGCGGGAGTTCAGAGTTGAGAAAAATCCATATGGCATTATAGAAGAAATAGGTTTTGCCCTGGAAATGGGATGCATACTCCCACTGCTTCCCTGGTTGCAGGGAAAAGGCAGGCTCTCAGAGGAAATGGGGGATATAGAAATAAGGGAGACACTAAAGTGAAAATTTTGGAGCAGATACGTTTCAAGGTCCATCCAACTTAAAGTGAGCATATTACCAGGGACACTGCATGCTCGAGGGTAAGCTGCCTGCTCTACATAGCATTCATGTGGGACCCCCTTTGATCCTGTTCCAAGGGCTCAGTTGGGCCTGTGTCTAAAACAAAGCAGCAACACCAGTTATCTTTACTCAGATGAGCAGAATTAACTATCATCTTCTGAGCAGCGCTTGCATTCCAGAAATTCAATTTTTGATCAATGGGGAGATTAAAAAATGGGTAAGTCAGAAAATGTTTCCCCCTCAGAAACAGCATTACAAATAGTGATTAAATTTCTAGGCTTCCTTCATAGAAAGGGTACAGAATCCAGCCAATGTGGCTTATCACTGGTAATGCAGGAGAAATAACTTACAGATTCTATTTAGAATGTTTCTGTCCTTTCTCTTCCCAGGTCAGGAGAAGGGATGATAGCAGAAGAACACTCCCATGTTCCTCCTAATCAGTCCACCCTCCCCCATTGACCTTGCGGATTCTTCTGTTTAAGAACACTTGTCACTGAAAATTTTAAGAGCCCCTAGCCCAAGTACATTTCACAGGACCCCAAGTAAAAGAGACTTCTGGGTCATCCCTTTCCTTTTTCACTCACTTGTAGGGAGTTGTCCCACTGGCCTTTCACCCCCACTGTTCATGATGTCAGATCATAACTTCTATCTCAGGCCCCAGGCAGGGACCTCTTCTCCCTCTACTCAGTTCTCTGAAAACAATACACAGCCCTTCTGTGGTTTTCTAAGAGCCTCTATTGCTACCATAAGGGAGAGCAGAAGGAGGGGACCAGAAAGCAGGAAGATGCGATAGTCTCAACAAGTCACTTAAGGCCTTAAGACACAGCCAGAAAGATCCACCACTTTGTCTCTTTTCCCTAGAAAGAACTCTGGGCTCCATTTATGCTAAAATGCTGTATCTGCATTATCTCTGACTCATTCCTCTTGCATTTTCTTTGTCCTTTAAGTGACACTGAGAAGGACTCTGCCTTAGAGCTACCTCCAAGGAAGAGTTGGCAATAATCATAATTAGAGCTGCTGTTGGCTGATTGAGTGTCTACTATGTTAGGAACTATAACTAGGTTTAAACTTATTAAAACAAGTAATGTCTCATTTAATAGTCCAGCAATCCCTGATGTAGGAATCCTTAGTCCTACTCTGCATGTGAGGCAACTGAAAGTCAGAGAGTAAGTGGCTTGTCCAAAATTCCATGGCACCCAGCCTCTCTGAGTCCAAGACCCATCCTCTCCCCTCCAGGCATAGTGAGGGCTCTTGGTTCTCCCTTTCAAGCCTGCTGCTCTGCTATTCACCAGGAACTTATCTCCAAGAAGGCATGGCATCACAGCTCTGTCCCCATGGAAACAGCTAATTCTTCTTTCCTTTCTCCCTGCCCAAGACCCACCCCATCACAGTGACATGCCACTTTCCCTGCCAAACACAGACAGAAGATGGAAGAAGTGCAGGTCCAGGCTGTGTTGGTGGTGTGGTTTTTCAGGTTACAGATGGGTCTCTGTAATTGGGGTGAAGTAGATAAGAAGAAGAAAGGGGTATTTTCTGCCAGTGGGTTAGAAGGAGATGGGCATGTCACGGTGCTCTGGCCACCATTGCAAGAGTCATCATGAGGACTGAAGGAGATAAAAGGTGTGGAAAGCTTTTTAAATTCTCAACTGACATGGAGGTATGATAATACTATATACACCAGATTTTCTCAAATTTAAAATGTTTTTCATATTTTAAAGTTTCTGAAAACGAAATGCATCTTACAATTAATTTAACTCTGGTGAGATATTTCTTCCCCCACTACGAAAAGGTGCTATTAATTCAGAAGTAGATTTTATGGAGGACAGCTTTCTAGAATCCTAAACTAACAAACTGACATAGGTCAGTTTGACATCCCCAAGTCAGGGACTGAAAGTGAGCCTAAGATTGTTTTTTGTTTTGTTTTGTTTTGCTTTTGCTCAAGAAGGGCCCTTCCCCCACCTCTTCTCACTCCAGCTCAGTCCTATAAAGAAGTCTTCACATGCAAGTATGCACATACACTACATCCACTTGACCCCAATAGTTACCATTTAGCCACCCCTCCAGCCTAAGTGTGCTGCATCACTGGCATGGTCTACCCTTGAAGAGCTCTGATGAAGGTGCTCACACAGGCTCTGGAAGCATGCTCAGGGCCCTTTGGGCAGAGACTTCCAGAATCCCAGTACCCAAAGCATGGTTTAGATGCTAGACTCTAGATCAGGGGTTATGTGGCCATATCTCCTTGACCCTGAGAATTTTGAAAATTTAGAGAGCACAGTCCAGATCACTGCCTTTACTTCTGACACCAAGTGCAAGTTCATGGGTTTCAAAGGCATTCTCACTTTTGATGATTCACTGGAAGCACTCTTAGAATTCACTGAAAGCTGTTAGACTCATGGCTATGGTTTATTACAGGGAAAGGATACAGACTAAAATCAGCTAAGGGAAGAGAGGCGTGTGACAGGGTCTAGGAGTTTTCCAAATGCAAAACTTTCAGTCCTCCAGGTAATCATGGGCAGCATGAACTCCTCTTCATACTAATGTGTGACAATATGCGTAGAGTATTGCCAACCCAAGGAAGTTCCTCCAAGCCTTGGTGTCCAGAGTTTTTACTGGGATTCAATCGTGCTTAGCGTTGAGTTACCACATGACTGAGTTTAATCTCAAGTCCTCCAGCGTCCAAACTGATACCAATAGTGTACATACCCTCTGGGGATAGAGCAGATACCATGTGGCCCAAATACCTCTTTATAAACCACATTATTATACTGTCTAGTGTGGTCCAGGGCCCCCAGATAAATAATCACACTCTTCCTAGATATCACTTCCCAGGACACATGCCAAAGGCCAATCATTTCATTGAGTAATTTTTGTTATACAACTCCATATTTCTGGCTCATGGTGAGCCGTGTTACCAGAAAAGATATAGGGCACCAAGTCAAATTGAATTTTGGATAAACAATGGATAATATTTTAGTAAAGTATGTCCAAAATATTGTATGGGGGCATTGTTCATTGTTTATCTGAAATTATAACTTAACTGGGTATCTTAAATTTTTATTAACTAAATCTGGTAACCCCAATGGGCAGGGATAAGGCTAGAGGAAGACCAGAATGGCACCTTCTAAAGAAAGCACAGGCCTCTGAGTAGGGCCCAGTTGTCTGGGCCTAAGGGTTAGATTAGGCAGAATACTACATCCTGCCTTACAAGCCTAAAGTAGACTTGAGGATAGACAGGGATCATTCCTAGGGTGTCTATCCAGAGATGACAATTCAGAGAAGGAAGAGTTAAGGACATATCTGTGGCCAAAATTAGCACCTTGACAAGGAGAAAAGGACCACAGGACCAGAGTGGGGTTGATCACTTCAGACAGCATGCTGCCAGAAGGCTGTTACCATGAGACAGTTTTAGATATCCCAGGCTTACCCCTGCCAACAAACCGCTGCCTGAGTCTGACTCTGTGGACTCAGGCATATTTGGTTTTCATCCCAGTTTTATTACTAATTAGCTGCTGTCTTTGGGGAGGTTATTTTATTCCTTTGAAACTGCAGTTCCCTCTTCTATAAATTGAGAATACAACATGTTTCACAATTTTTTTTAACTTGCTGAAAAGTTTTCATAATAATGCAGAACAATCATATATAGCAATTGCCTTAGAAATGTAAGCTCTTTAAACATTTAACTCTTTAGCATTAATATACACAAATGTTATTACAGAAGGTTGGGAGGGGTTCAGAAAAGGCAGATTACGGTCTCCATAGAGATCAGAGTTTCAACGGTGTTACTTACAAATTTTACTACATCAATTTTATTTACTGATCTAGGCAGACAGAGAATGGAAGGATATACAATGTGGAGTAAACACATTCATACTGGGATGAGGAATGCTGGCTTGAGACAATTTATATAAACTTAATTTATACAAAGCATCTTGCATATAATAGTTGCTTGAAAAAATTTACTTCCTTTTCCTCCATTTTTTTTTTTTTTTGCAATAATCAACTTACTTTACAATAAAGAAAGCCTATTTTAAGACTCCAGCAAGAGAAACTAACTGGTGAAATAGATTGAAATTTTTTTTTGTTATTTTTTAATTTTTTTACCAAGGGAGTCAAATACTAGTTGGTTATATTCCCCATCCTCTGATTTGCAGCCTCTGTGGGCTTGAAAGAGAACACTCATAAGCATAAAGAAAACCGTATCCATATGAAAACAAGTCACCAACATCCCACATATAATTGTGTTTCTTAGAAACCACTCCCCAAAACACCAACCATTTAATATTGTTTGCCTGTGGCCTTTGTTCCCCAGCAAGAAATGAATTCTAAAAGTTCACATGTTCTTCATCAAGAGTAATCTTCAGCCCCAAAGGGAAAGATCTCAAAAGCATCTGAGTTAATACATTCCCTTTGCTAATGTAACCAAAATATTCTGATGTTTTCCCTTAATACTCTCAATTTACAACTAGCAGACAGATGCTTCTTCTCAAAGGCCTTCATAAATCTTCCCATATGAGATGAAAATGAAGGATTTATTTTTGCCCATCTTTTAATTTTACTCAACATTCAATGAGTTATTCTTACAGCTGGCATTTCAAATGTATTAGTAGAATTTATCACTCAAAGGCTTATGCAAGGACTAAATTACACTAATGAATTGACTATGAATGTGAAGCCTAACATGAGGCCAAATATTTTCTGGCTTCATTTCTGTATCTCAGCAAACGGCTTAATTTGCTCCCTACTTATCCATTACTGCTAAATTGTCTTGCTATTATTATAGTAAATGGCTGCAAACCCTGGCTGCCCTAAGGCTCAGGCTGAATGGAGTGGAATGAGGACATTTACTGTAGATAGGAAAGGTAAAAACCTGCCATCCACTAATTTTTGCTGAGCTAGAGGAGGCAGGAGGGGATCTTGGTCCAACCCACCTTTTCCAATACCTCTCACAGTCGTGGACTATTCTTAACAGCTGGTATTTCCAATGTATTAATGGAATTTATCATTGAAAGACTTATGAAAAGGTTAAATTATCCTAATGAACTGACTTTGTATTTGAAGTTGAACATGAGGCCAAATATGTTCTGGCTTAGGTTTTTTTTGTATCTCAGCAAACTACTTAATTTTCTTCCTATTCACCCATTATCACTAAATTGTCTTGCTATCATAGCAATGCCTACTAAGCGGTGTTATAGTTAAGAGTCTGTGCGTGTTTTCATTGTAAGTGCCTATTTTCTGAGTTTCCGACTACATAGGGAACTATGGAAATCTCACAGGGTTCTCAAACTTTGCTGGAATTGCTCTAGCCTTAGAGTTTTCCTTTTCTGCACATCAACAATCAGACCTTTTGAGGGAGAGAGACCAGGATTTTCCAAGACAGTTGAATTTTTGCCCACTTCCAATTGTGTGCTAGCTTAATTTTAGATGGCAACTTTGTGGATGTTTACTTTAGCCTCTTTCCATCTTCTTTGTCATTTTCATTGCTCTATTGTATTTTAGTGAAGACTCTTGCACCTCATATATGAATGTGAAGATTTTGTTCCTTGATAATCAGTCACTAAATAAGATTAAAGTACTAAAAAGGGCAGGCGATTTTTTTTAAGGTTCCATCTGTGAAATAAATGAACAAGTGAAACTTACAACATATAAAGCATTCTGTACTTTTGTGGGAAACTCAACTGTTTTTGAAATGTAAAGGACTTGAATCAAATGATAAACCACAATGCCTTAAATTGTATAACATGTGCAGTGAAAAGATTAAAATCCGTGGAATTCAGATTTAAGTTTGAGAGGGAGGGAGAACCAGGAAAAAAAAGAAAAAGATAATGCGTTGCTTTTGCTCAAACTTTCATAAGTTTCAATATTCTGTGAATCTCTATTCCTGTATTCTCATCTTTCATTCCATAGTGGGCCTGGCAGACTCCTCAGTGCTGCGAGAGGGTCCTATCCTCAAATCCTGTCTTTTATCGGGACATAAGGGCTACCTGTTTCTGTACTCTTTCTCTGCAAGGCAAGCTCAGCTAGAGTTCTCCCAAATATGGTCTAAACCCAAGTCTTCCTCAGCTGCGACAGAACAACTTTTCCCAAGCAAAAGGCTGAAAGGTGAAATTGCATCATCATAGATGACCCTCATTTGGGAGATTGTGAAGTTTGGATCCAATATCTCACTCCTGGGACTCAACTCTCACAGAAGTTATATTTTAGCGGAGTGTTTTGAGAGCATTCCCTAACCCTTCTCAGTCAAACACATTTTCGTGAACTTTTTACCCCATGCAGAACACATTTAGGCTCATCTTCCTGCTTATTGGCCCTAATTCAACTATCTGGCCATTTACCCCCTCAACAAAAGCTCACATACAAGCCATCTTTCTTGTAATTCATCATCTGTGTTGAAAATAGTTAAGGAGGAATGAAAAAAAAAACCAATTATCCTATGACATACAGGGTCTCTCTTCATGTCATGCCAAATATCAACTTGTGCTGAATGGGAAGCAAGATCTGCTCCATGTTGCCTGAACCATTCTTTATTTGCATGTAATGCTCTTGGCTTCCATGGATTTCTCTCTGAACATTCCCCAAGACACTGAAAATTATTCACCAGCATTTACCTATTAGTCTACCCAACCAGTTGGCTTTCCTTTTGATAACCTTGAGTCTCAGAATAATCTCACAACCCCAAGGATCCCAGGGCCCCAGCCCAGAGCATGTTGCATCTTTCCAACCCCCAGATAGCTGGTACTGCTTCATCTTCACCTTTAGCTGAGAGACCTTCCCAGCCTTCACATTCACTTCCACTTGCATATGAGGACAATGGAAGGTCCTACCATGTGCTTTGCTTTATACTCATATCTTTTGTTTTGACTTTTTTTTTTTTAACATATGAAGGGAAAAGAACTTTTCCTCTGTTAGGTTAAATTAAACAGATGTCATAGTGTGCTAATCCCAAGTACAAAATGATTCCACATTTACATGTACCAAGAATGACAGACAATAATATCTACCAAGTCCTCTGGCACAGGGAGCAAGCTCCCAAACTCATGGTTTCTCAGAGGTGTTGGCTGATTAGAGGCATTTATAGTAAAACTAAGCTAAGGAAGCCCCAATGGTCCACTTTTTTAAAAAGTTCTAAGTTTTTATTTTAACATGGTAATTCCTTGTGAGAGTTTACCTATGTTCTGGAATAGTTTCAGGGTGAAAGACCAACTCTGTTTTTTGGGCCTGTTTAATTTTCATAATTTGGCTCCTTACCTTTTTTGGGAAAGAATCATGCCATTTCTGATTCTGACCTGTATGGCAATTGGAGAAATTCCAAAGGCATATGAAGCAGAGAAAAGCCAGAGGGTCAGAGGTAATAAGCTATACCCAGTGAACTCTCCTTTAAGCTCTAACTGGAATTTTTTAAGGCACATTCACTCAGCATTTTGAAGATGTATTAGAGGAAAAGGCCGCCAACTGCCATTCTTTTTAGCCACTTATACATATATTGAAAATAATATTTTGATATTCACATTCATGAAATGGCATCCCCTAATTCGAATGGCAAGCCTTGTCAAGGTACTGAGCCATATTAATAATGTAAAAAACATCATGCCACAACAGACCAACATAAAACATACACTTGATGTGTAGATGAATCCAAAGGGAAATTTATGTTCAAACTTCATTTTTTGGGATTTTTCTTCTTTCTTTAGTGGACTTGAGTTCATTCCCTGGGAAATTATGGCGATACTACATATACATTGATAGTGAAATATTCTGGACCACATGCCAGCAAAACCCTTCCTACTTTAGTTCTTCTCCAGACAAATGTGTTAACCATCCAGTGAGTAGATGCACAGACACACACACACACACACACACACACACACACACACACACACACACTGTTGCCAGTATGACTGAACAACTGAGAGGTTTTGTATGATAGATGATTGGCCTAACAGTTCAGGATGCTACAATCAGATGAATTAAATGAAATGGGAGGCATTCCTTCAGAGTTAACCTTGTCCAGATTTCCCATGCAAGACCCCAAAATTCCTGTCCCCATGTCTTTGCTCCTACTCGTTCTTCTTCCTAGATTTCTCTTCCCCTCTTTCCCCTTGTACCAGTCTTGCAGAATACAGACCCAATGCTACTTTTTAATCTCCCATCCTCTCCCAAGTCCGAAGCATCTGATGCCTCCACTGAGTACTCATAGCATCTACACCTATAAAGAGACTTGGAAAAGAATAAAAGTATGGTGATTTTGAGCTGAGACTTTTAAGACCTAAACATCTGAGCTTATGTCCTGGTTCTCCCTCTCACTATTACAGCTGTATAACACTTGGAAAATTCTTTCTTCAAGCCTTGGTTTTCTCCAAGGCTTGGTTTCTCCTCTGTAAAACAGGGGAAATAATATGAATATCATGGTGTTAATATGATATATATATATATATATATATATATATATATATATACCATTTAGCCAAGTGTCCAAAGAGAATATATGCAATAAATGCTGACTGTTGGTATTATATCAAAGCACCTGCCACTTTCTTCCTCAATCCTATACATAGCTGTATATCCATCTTAGCCAGCCCCCACCTCAACACTAGGTTGTTAATTCACCTAGACTGGAAACCCGGTCTCCTGCACCTTTGCCTTTCCAAGAGATCCTAGGACAGTGCTTTGCACTAAATATATTTGTTAAATAGATGAATGGTGGAAATATTTTAGCTAACAACTATGTTTGGCTCTTTTTTTATGCTTAGTTATTTATTTTGAGAGAGAGTGCAAGAGGTGTGAGGGACAGAGAGAGGCGGAGAAGAGACTCCATGCTATCAGCACAGAGCCCGATGGGGGCTTAATCCCACCAACTGTGAGATCATGACCTGAGCTGAAATCAAGAGTCAGACGTACAACTGACTGAGCTATCCAAGTGCCCCTTATGTTTGGCTCTTAAAAGCCATGACCTCCTCAGAATATCCTGTAAGGCTTATGGGAAATAGGCATCATGTTTTAAAATACCAGTGAGGAGACCCAAGAACCACAGTGGTCAAGTGATGGGACTGAGCACCTTCCAGAAGACAATGACATGTATTTCTTTATTGATCTACAAGCTCTCAAAAATAAAAATAAAAACAAGACAGAATCTCAATTTAAAAAAAAAAAAACCAACACTGTACTAAATCTGTGAAAAACAAACTGCCAATAAATCTAGTTGACTCAGTGGAACAATTTTTAAATTGTCAATATTTTGTGTGAAACATCTGGTTGTTGATGGAATTGGCCATTATGAGAATTAGTTGTCATTCAGCTCTTGGATATCCACACACTAGGCTCTATTTTGAATCTTTGGATTAATGCTGTAGCTAAATTCCTAGACAAAATTTTCTTATTATTTCAAATTCTGAGCATGAACAAAAAATGTATGTAATTTAATAAAGATGATACTAAGTACATACTTGAGCTATTTTATTTATAGACAAAATTAGGTGATGGCCTTTTCATAGTTTTTATGATGTAAGATGGTGTTAAAATTCTACCTTCCTAGATCTCCAGGCATCAGAGAATTCTCATCTCAGTGGAATGTGAAAACTCAATTTTTCTCAGTATTTAACATTCACAGGACTTGTAAGAAACATACCATAATACCATGACTTCTAATTTCCTCGTGGCTTATGTAAATATGAGCCGTCTACAGATGAGTACGTATGAGTTTTTTTCTTCACTCTATCTCTCTAAGAGAATTGTTCTTGAAAAATCATCTTTAATTTAGAGAAGCATTGTACATAAAAGAAGTGTATACATTGCCATCTGCTAAAAAGTGTCAGAAGGCTCCCCATGGTGAAGCCAGCAGCATCCTGTGGTTTTCAACTCATTACTTGAGGGATTCAGCGAGGTTTCTCCTAAACACTGTCAAGGCTTTGCTGAACATTTGGCAGCATTGAGAGTATTTTAAGCAGCTCATTTTGGTTAGAGTCTGAAAAGATTTCCTGTTTTTATGAGGTAGTCCTCTTTTTTAAGGGGTGGGGTGGGGGAAGGAGGCTGTAGCTCCAGAAGAGGGAATGAACCCTTGTCTCAAACATACTTGAGAAGTTCTGAAAGGTGAGATACCCTGTTTTAAAGGACATTACCCAGGAGCAAGGAAGCTTTGGGGATTCACCCAGTAGTGAGCTATATACAAGAGAAAGGTGAACAGAGTGGAAGTTAGAACTACTGGTTTTATTTCCTGATTTTTACCATCAACATCTGCTTTAATGGAAAGATTACAGACTGAGTCACACCTGGACCTGTGCACATCACACATGTGCACGTGCACACACACAACACAGACACACACACATACAGATGCATATTCAGACAAACATACATCATATAGAGCTAGAATAATCTTCCTGAAACATGGCTTTTCAGCTTTTGTTCAAATCCCGTCAGTGGTGTAAATTTTCAAATCAAAACCCTTCAAGCTATTCATTCAACTTTTTCTCAATTTATTCCCAGCACCCGCCCCCTGCCCCAGCTCTTTCCATTATCTCATTATTCCCAAACATGGTAGCTCTGCTTAGTGTCCAACTAATCCATCTGTACATATGCCCTTTGCCATGTATCTCATGCCTATCTATTTCATATCCCAGTCGTTTTCACATTTTTAAACCTGCAAATCCTCTCAGAAAATGGAATTTTAGATGGAAATTGATTGTGTAAAACTGATCAAAGCAGAGCTGGTGTGTTCAGACAGGAGTGGGGCAGGGCTCTCATCTATGCCTCCCAAGGTCCCCCTTGCCCTCCATGCCATTTTGCAGTGATACCTGAGTCACCTCTGTGAAGGTTAGGCTCTACCAAACACATTTGAAAATCCACTAATCAAATGCCTCTGTTTGGTAGCTTTTCCATACCCTAGCCACACTCACTTCCTCAGTTAACGTCCTGCTCATCTATACCTGTGGATTCATTTGCCCCTGGACTCTGCATTCCCTTGGCATTTATTGCTTTGCTTTGTAGAACAGCATGCTGTGTGGAGAATGGGTGTCTTGATATCAAACTCCCCAAGGACAAAAATAGCTTCACTTTATTCCTCCCACTCATCTCCAACTGTTGCAACATGGCTGGAGGCCAGCATAACAGTAGTGCTCTACTGAATAAAGAGCACTGTGGAAATTCCTCTGTCTCTGAGGTTTCAATTTACACATGTTCATGGTTGTGAGCAGTGGTGTGCATCAAAGGCATAACTTTTCCTATCACTACAAGATGGCTGTGCCAGTCATGTTCAGACGTTTAATTATTGACCACTGTCTTGATCCTGAAGAAGCATCTTGCTATAGATGAATGCAAAAGTATGTTTAGTGTCACTTTTCAGTTACCCTGGAGTTGACATCTGGAGTTCCAATGCTAAAGACAAGCAAGAGCGCTAACAACCCCACATTTTAAAAAGAGCCACCAACAATTTGAGCCACTCATTTACTAGGGCTCATTAAAAATCAACTTAAAAATACTACTTGCCGGGTGCCTAGATGGCTCAGTCGTTTAAGTGTCTGACTCTTGGTTTCGGTTCAGGCCATGATCTCACAGTTTTGTGAGTCCGATTCTGCATCTGGCAGTGTGGATCCTGCTTGGGATTCTCTCTTTCCCTCTATCTCTGTCCCTCCCCTGCTCATGCTGTCTCTGTCTCTCTCAAAATAAATAAATATACTTAAATATTTTTCTTAAAATAAATACTGGTTGCTACCCATCCTTCATGTCAGCTTTTATTCTCCTATAGAAGCAGAAGGCTGGGGGTAGGGAACAGAAAGAAAGTTCTGAGAATATGAGTGGTGACAACAGCTCTGTTGCCATGCAATGTTTTTGTGTTAAGGTTTTTTTGCTATTGCTGTAC
This sequence comes from Herpailurus yagouaroundi, assembly GCF_014898765.1. Classification (NCBI taxonomy): domain Eukaryota; kingdom Metazoa; phylum Chordata; class Mammalia; order Carnivora; family Felidae; genus Herpailurus; species Herpailurus yagouaroundi. The sequence goes on along the minus strand of NW_024412432.1, from coordinate 7,831,040 downwards.
TTCCTTAAAGCCAAATGAAAGGCCCTTCAGGAGAAACACTTGTAACAAATAGGGTGCCTGCGAGAACAAGACCCCACATGTCATTCTGCTTTTGGGCATGCCTTGGATAATGGACTTGCTGCTCTGCCTTTTATTTTTATGAACTTGAGAAGAGTGAATTGAGTGGTCTCAAGATGAAGAGAAGTGGACATAGGGGAGCAGCCTGACTTTGGGCTTGGCAAGGAGGCCTGCATTTCCTGTGGGTTTAGTGAGCACTGAGCAAGGTATCTGGACTGGGGCCATCTTGCTAGTCAAGAAGTCTGCCCACCAGGCAATGGAATACCAGAAGCAGCAACTTTGGGGTGTACTGCCAACAACAGGAGCTTGTTGATGGGTGGAAGATGGAGGAAAACATGCAGATGGAGGTAGAGTTGGATCCCACACTACAGCAGGGAGATGCTAGAGGGAAGCTCAAAGGGCCCTACAAAAACTCACACATGCACCCTCCCTTTTTGGGTGACTGTATACTGAGGCCTCCCATAGCCACCCATGGCCAGAAAAGCAACAACAACCCACAGAGAAAGGACCATAGCCATGGATGGTTCAGTCAAGAGATGGTTGCTGTTTCTTCCCTCATATCCTTTCTTCATCATCATAGGAATCCAGCCTCATTAAGGAAAGGGTAGGTTCAAACTCAAATTAGAGTGTTTAGTGCCAGAGGTAGCACTAGGTTAGGGGTAGCACTAGGTTAGGTTATAGGATGAAAATGAAATACAAGAAGAGAATTGTAAGCTGGACTCAGATGAAGGGGCTTGGGAAGTCATCAATATTCCCAAAATTTCATTAACATATGTTCAGAGGCATTTGACAGAACATGGTTAAGCAGTGGTTGAGAAAATTAAACTGTTTCAACTTATTTATCCCTATTGAGTCAAGGCTACTCAATAAATAGTCATTCATTTATAGTGAAAAGATGAAAGCCAAACTCTAAACATCTTCATATAAAAATTTTAAGAGAACTCCAAAGAAACAAACCTGTATTTACAGTTCCTACAGGCTATCAGCTTTGACAATCTATATGCACATGTCGGTCACCTGTATGATGTTACATTGGACTCAGGTACAAATGGCCTTCTTGAAAATTAACTTGTTTTTAAAGAAAAGTGCTTTCCTTAGAAAGCCAATTCTTACTGATTCACATTATTTTTGAACTAGTTTCTAAAATTTATAAAGACATTAATTATTTACAAAATAATTTGATGAGTTTTATTTTATGTATTTTATGAGTTGTAAATTACAAGTCCAACAGCTCAGAGGGCATGAAGCAAAAAGTTAAACACCCAGACTGTATGTTCACTCTGTATACGTAACCATAGTTAACACTTTCTGGGTTATCTTTCCAGAAATTCTCCATGCCTCTAGGAGCATATAAGCATATTTATATGTGTCTTCTTAGCAAAACTGGAATTTACTAGACACTCTTTTACAGCTTGCCTTGTTTTCATTAAAAATGTGTCTTCAACGTGCCTTTATGTCAGTACATACTGATCCACTCCATTCCTTTTAAATTTTTTATTTATTTTTTTAAATGTTTTTATTTATTTTTGAGACAGAGAGAGACAGAACATGAGCAGGGGAGAGGCAGAGAGAGAGGGAGACACAGAATCCGAAGCAGACTCCAGGCTCTGAGCTGTCAGCACAGAGCCCGACGTGGGGCTCAAACTCATGGACCGTGAGATCATGACCTGAGCTGAAGTCGGACGCTTAACCGACTGAGCCACCCAAGCGCCCCAATTCCTTTTAAGCACTGCATAATATTCCACTTTGTTTTTACCTCATATTTTAATTATTTCTCCATTAATGGGCTTCTAGCTCAATTACATTTTTTACATGTGCTATCACATAAAGAATCGATAATTATCCTAATATACATGTTTGTCTATTTCTAAAAGGACAGCCTCATTTAATTGCAAATTTTCAAACTGAATGTTACAAGAATACAGAATACAGAATCTAAAGTGTTGCGTGGTGTGAAAATACTCAGGGTAACCAGGGAGAAGGTTAAATTTTGCTCAATATATCATTGATAATATTAAGTAATTTTAAAACATTACATTCTAACCCTCAAAGTTGGCAGTTTATATATGGTAAAAGCAAGCAGATATCTTTAACCAGTGTACTGCAGCGTACCATGCTTGATAACAGAACGTACTGAGTATATACACATACCTTAACCAGAGATATGGTGAGAATTAATAGGGTAACATATACAATCTCCTGGTGACAGGTGATTGAAGAAGCTAACATAAACGGTGTGACTATTTCCTTTCTGGTTCACTCAGGCTCTGCAGATGACAAAACAAAGGCACTGCTACAAGGTTTATCTTCCATTTGTTTGTCATTCTTCAGAGTAATCTCAACCTTTCCCAGTTTATCTGAGGTCAAAATACCTTCTGTTTTAACAAACCAGGGTAAGGGGTGGAGAACGCTACTACTGAGGTGTGTCTGCACTGCCTTTAATAACCAAGACCATGTATGTGTTTCCCTGCTAAGATAAATGTTTCTGTCAGCACAAAACTCTTTTTCTGGTTTTAAGCCACTCACTACTCCAGTACGTCTGCTTCTGCCCACACAATATGACTGCCCACCCTAGACCTGGACCAGCCCCCACCAGAAGCCTCAGCCCTCCCTGGAGATAACTGTGTCTGAAAACGGGCCTTATCCCAGGGCTGTTTATATGCAGTTGTGTAAGTTAAGAAACCTCATAAGAGAAGCCCCTCTTCTGAGTGGTATGCCTGTGTGAGCGTACGTGTATGTATAAAAAGACATTTCAGTTTTCAATAAACTGTTTACTGTTCAAACATTAAATAAATGTAGAACTGTTTTAATCAGCTGAACAAATATTTAATGTACACTCCAGCATAAGAGCTATGTTTAAAAATATCCTCTATACTGCTAAGATACAGGGAATTTATGGAAACCAGTGACCTGAAAGGTAAAACAAACATTCAGGAGGAAAAAAATGAAGTATATAATTTTAAATTTAAACTGATCCCTCCTCTCTTTTATTAGCATCCAATACTAATGTGTGTGTGTGTGCGCGCGCGCGCACATGTATGTGTGTCTTTAAGTCCTGGAAGTGCTGGTTGGATGATACTTAAGTTTCTAGAACAGCTAAGGGCTGGGTGACTACCAAATTAATTTCCAGTAAACTGTTATGAGAAGGCAAAACATGGCAAAGCTCATGCTCTGCCCAGAACTGTGCTTCTTAGTGTTTTGTTTGCTCTTTAGGTTCTAAACACTGGAGGTCATTCACGGCAGCAGGAGCTGGGTTTCTGTCCACAGCTGTTAGAGAAAATTGTCTAAAACTCCAACAGGAAATGCTACGTTCTTGGAAAACACTTAATACTTAGTAGCTTCTGTGTAAATATCAAAATATCATAGAAAGTTGGCAGAAAGTGTGTTTTTTTTAGAAAAATAACTTCTTACAAAGGTATATGGGAAATACCTTTAATAAAACGGATACCATCTTCTTTATGCTAATAGCATTCTTAATTATATTTGCAAAGAAAAATAAAAAAAAAAAGGGTCTTAAAGTAGCCATGCTTTCTAACTCTTACGGTCCTGCTAATTTAGTTTGATGAGCAGATCTAATCAAGGTCATCTTTCTCTTCTTGTGGCCACAGATTGATCTGCCATTTTGATCAAACAGTACACCCACTCCACGTCATCAAGAGAGTCTTTAACAGTAGATTTCTACCCACTTGATCAGATTATCAATGTAGTCAACTTGATTTAGCATTAAGGAATTTAAAACAACAGATTTATTGGCTTTCAAATACGTGCCTTTATTAATGAGGATGTAGTGTTTGAGTTTCTTTCTGGTTTATATTATCTGTTAAATATAAACCTTTCTGGTTTATATTATCTGTTAAATGAAAAACTTGAAGTTTTCAAGTAATTTTGTTTCACTACTTCGTTTGGGGACACAGCACCACTGACATGTTTACTAAGTTGCCTGCCATTGGTTCAAAGAGAAATGCTTCAATTTTAGTTGGAGCCCAAGTCATTTCTGGCTCCCTCCAGCTCTGTGACAATTCATCTTTCTGTCCATAATCACTGAGAAGTCTTCGTGTTTCTGAGAAGACTGAGAAAATAGCACTTTAGAGCCTAAGTTCAGCTGTTCATAACCATAATGAAGAGGAACTGGAAGCTGAGAATTAAAAAGAGAAGAAAGGAAAGGAAGCTACTTAGCAATCAGAAGAAATACAGTGTTTATGAGATCATTAGGAACCCATTTGAAGTGCTTTTTCCTAACTAGCTTTAGCAAAAAGGAAGCTGTCAACTTAAGTCAATGAATAATATAACCCTATACCCACATGGCTATGAAGCAATTAATGCACCTTAATGCCATAATGAAATGGTTGGAAATTATAAAAGTCTTCTTCCAAATTTGGGGCTGCTTTTCCGTGAGGGGGCTTTGATGTCTGTACTGTCAGGCAAAGCTGGCTCTTGTGTCAACAGCAAGATGGTGTGCTTGGCAACGGACCCACAGGCATAACGCAAATATACCTGCCCTCCTTCTCAGTGCCCTCTGAAATAACTACTGTGTTAGGGCTGAAAAAAAATAGGAAATTAGAATGTTTGCTTATTTAGCTTCAGGTAGAGCTTTGGCCATAGCAATCTCTGAAGCACCATGAAAAATGCATGGTATTTCCCACTGTGTTCTTAGACATACAGTACATAAATACAGAGATAGCAGTGAAAGGGTCTCCATACTGATGTGGCTTAATTCAGGCTATTTGCCACTCACTCTTAGCTTGCTATATCTGATTTGAGGGTATGGTAATAACATATCACCACACTGAGGTGGCTTAATTAGGGCTTATTTCCCTTCTGCATCCCTGCTTTCTCTACCTGATATGTGGGTACGGTATTAACATACCATCCACATAACGAGGGCTTACCTGGACAGAATAAGAAACTTAAAGGTAGATCCCCATGTGCTTTTCAGACCTTGGACTTTCATATGCCAGCCTAGAGAATGGAATTAGATTCTATTCAATATGTATATGAGCAGTCTCCTGATTCTGGAACTCATTGCAAAACAATAGCTTCTTCGGTTTCTCCCTCTACCCTGCTACCTACCTGCTGTTTTATTTAGTGTTATCATTTCACTTCCTCTCCCTATTGTAAGCATAGGTGTGAGACAGCCTATTCATATATTAACAGCTATTATCCATTACAAATGTTATTTCCCCTGGTTTCTTATTTTTTAATCAGGCTTGAACTTAAGGTGAGGGGGAGCACAAAGGGGTGGAGGTATGAGCAGGAATCGCTATGCATCAGGCATCAGGGGGACTCACATCACCCAGCAGATGGCCTTTCCTCCCCCACAGGTAGGCAGGTTTATCCAGGAAGACAAGTGACTCACCTGAGCCTCCCAGGAGATTAAAGCCACCACAATCCTGGTGGAAGCAGAGTCTGGGAATCTTAACCCAGCACACTCAGAAAGCTAAGCAATTGTTCCGGAGCAGAGACTGGGAGAGAACAGGCTTAGCTGTTCGAACCACTTCTTATGTATAACCCAACGTGTTATAAATAAAGATATTCTTTCTGACATTCCAGGCATTCTGGCAACAAGTCTGGGAAGCTGTGTAAACAACAGCAGTTTCCCAGGACTGTCCCCAAAAGGCTCACCAACACAGGAGGCCTCTTTAGTTGGCCCTTCCCTGGTCTTGGAGATCCATCCCTACACACTCCACTGCCTGTGGTCAGGTTTACTCAGTGGAAGCCCTGTTATCCAAACAGAGTGGGTTTCTGGTCAGAAACAAGCTTTGCTACACACTGGTAAACACAAACAAATCACCCTACAGAGCCCCTTTCTTTTAAAGGGCAGTGCAAATCCAAGGGTCAGCGGTCAGGAGGAATATCACCAAACAAACGGAAGCTGTGTTTGCTCCACCACGAAACATGAGCAGCGCATGTCTCCAGGAGGATTTACTGTAGCGTGTCCAAAGTAAACGGACATGGGTGAGTGGGTGGGGGTGGGGTGAGATTCCTACTTCAAAGTCTCCTTCCAGCTGCTCCTGGAGAAAGAGACTCCTTCAGGATTTCTCCCCACAAGAAAGCACTTATGAGACTGCCATTTCTGGATTAACTGTCTTTATCTATTTGAAACTGGAAGGGAAGGCAGCACTTCTGTTTGTTTTTTTGTTGATGTTAAACAGATGCACGGTCTATTACAGCCACACGGGCCTAATTCAAGATGAAGCAGTGATAGGAATGTTGTTGCTGTTGGGCCAATGTGAGGAGAATGGGTTTGCCTATTATTCTGCATATGTGTTCAATATTTTCATTTGATTTAATGCCCCAATCTCCCCGACGGGTCAAATTACACCTATCTACCCCTGGCTCTTTTCAGAAATTCACTATGATTTCAAGATCAGCTGTTATTTCTTAAGCAGATCAGATCAAGGCCACAAATATTTATCTCCTCATGATTTGTCTGTGAAAGGTGGTGAAGCAAAGGAAGAAAGAGTAGGGAAAGGAAAGAAAGGGAAAAAGCAGATATTGGGTCAATCTTTATTTATTTATTTATTTATTTATTTATTTATTTATTTATTTATTTATTTTTAAAGTTTGAACTTCATTTGAACCAGTTTGGACCCTCTGGGCTTCCTGAGGGCGGGGCCTCACAGTGAGTAACCTGCCCCCCTGCATCAGAAAATCCTAATGTTCTCTAAGAAGGATTTAAATGTATGTTTTATGGCTTTCTTTTCAGAGTAAGATGAAAGGAAAACTGAATCAAGGGCATTTGGGTTTGCAGATAAGGTTTTTGTAGACATTAGGGGTCTCAGATAGCTTTTGGAAGTGAATAGGGTGCAGGATAAAAACAAATTAAATTAGTGATATGGTGAAAACCCTGAGTCAGAAGCCTCTATGAAGTTTTCCCGGATAACATTACCTCAGTCTTTCTCTGGGGGAAAAACAACTTCCAGCAGGATGCAAAAAGGAAGCAGACCTGTTCCATCAGGTGGAGGACAACGAGCCTGGAAGATCAATACCCACATGGAAAGTCATTTGAAAGACCCAATTCTGGGGAGTCAAATCTGCCTAAAGATTCCAGGAACAGGGGCGCCTGGGTGGCGCAGTCGGTTAAGCGTCCGACTTCAGCCAGGTCACGATCTCGCGGTCCGTGAGTTCGAGCCCCGCGTCGGGCTCTGGGCTGATGGCTCAGAGCCTGGAGCCTGTTTCCGATTCTGTGTCTCCCTCTCTCTCTGCCCCTCCCCCGTTCATGCTTTGTCTCTCTTTGTCCCAAAAATAAATAAACGTTGAAAAAAAAAAATTAAAAAAAAAAAAAAAAAGATTCCAGGAACAGATGTCAAAACAGGGCAG
>NW_024412432.1:7754512-7823563 GCF_014898765.1 Herpailurus yagouaroundi | reverse complement strand
AAAAAAAAAAAAAAAAGATTCCAGGAACAGATGTCAAAACAGGGCAGGCTTCTGGAGACAAGAAAACTCATCTGCTCCTGTCTTTAGACCCCTTTAAAGCCACTGACCTCCTACTGCACTGAGTAGGGTAGTCAGTCTATCTTAAAAGCATCCAGGGTTATCATTTTCTATAAGTTGTTTCCCTGACCTTCACTCATTTCCAGGTGATATTTTCATCCACATAGAGACTAAATTGTATGATTACCAGGTACCTAGGTTTTACTATAGAGATCTGTACACAGTTTGGGAACCACTTTAGATGGAAGCTATATATGTCCTAAATGGCAAAGTCAGCTTCTTGCAGAACTAAGAAAAACCAGCACTCTTACTGGTCATGAAAATGTTCACTTAACAGAACACCATGCATTTAGGTTTATTTGCTTGTTTGCTTTGCTTTGTACATTTTTCAAGACCTGTGATTTCAATCACCTAGAGCATCCACCAATAAATATTGTAATGATGGATAGATAACAGAAACCAACCATTTTACAAAATGGAATATACTAATTTGAATGCATATGTATAAATATTCTATTTTGTATCACAGATCCTGTGCTGAAATGGCTGAACTCTAAAAGACCTTTTTTCTTTTCTATCATTAAAAAATGTTGAAATGTCTCTAAATCTCCAAAACTTCAAGCTTGTGGTCGTTGCTCTCTGTGCTTTAGATATACATGAGAGATTGTATTTGGTTCTGGGTACCAAATTCTCATAGGAATAAGAGGGAACTTAAGTCTACACAGCATAATAACAAGATAACAATGTAATTTCAAGCTTTGCACCTAAGAGTCATTTGAAAGAACTGTATATGTTTAGCCTACAATAACATGACAAACATTTAGCTGCTTCTTATGATTTAGAATCCATCATGTGGAAGACAAATCTGACTTATCCTGAATGTTTCCAAGTAATATACCCAGCCCTAGGTAGTAAAAGTTGTAAAGTGATAAAAGTTGGCTCAATTGACGAAAGAATTTTCTAAGAGTCAAATAGTTCCCCTCAAGCTTAGGGCAGACAATGCTCTGATAGACACTGGGTGAGTTATATTCAAATGTCACATGACTATATGAAAGGATGTGTAGAAAAGTCCATTGGAGCACTAAGATCCTGTGATCCTATGATACCCAATATAAGCTAGGTTTTGGTTTTTTGTTTTCCTTTAGCTAATTTCCCCCAGTCTAACAGATGATTCATGGAAAATATCAGATAAGTCATTCTTTGAAATTTTGCACCTCAAATCATATATGTAATACCCTGTTATTCATGTACAAATAGAAACACTGCCTAATCACTTCTTAATATCTGTTCTGTAAATGAAGGGAAAAAATTCTTGATATTGATAACCTTTGCAAATACCCCATAGGTTTGGAATAGAAGCAGGTCCCTTGGAAAGATCAGAAGGCAATGTCCTACCATGAGAAAATTGATACTACGAAACAGTAATTCTCTTTGAAGCTCAGAGAAAAGGTCTACTGAGAAAAGTTAAATACACAAAAGGCAAGATTTGCCAATGATGGAAAAAAAAATATCAGCATCTGAAACCATTTCAACAAAAGTATAATTTCTAGCAGTGGTAAACTGTCAAGTATAGGATGAAAAGAACTAAGACCATGCTTTCTTTCCCAAATCTCTTGTCTTAAACACTACTCATAGCAACTGGCTAGTAGGATTGGAGGACTCTACAGGCCAACGGGCATATTTCTAAGCATCTGTGGGGTCCACTGAATATGTTATCCTTGGAAGCTACCCAGTACCATGGCACAAACAGAATTTGTTGGACTTAGTTTCATGGAGATACTCAAACACTAACAGCAACTAAAAGTAAACTTTACAAACATGTTTTTATAAAGGACCTATTAGTCTGAGATTTCATTTACAAAATCATCTGGATACATAGCCCTGGCACAGTGCCTTCTCTTACCACCTCTCCCAACACCCAAGTCTTGGATTCTTTAACTCACCTACATCAAATTAATCATTTTAAGTGAAAATTTCAGAGGCATTTACTACATTTACAGTGTTAAGCAACCATAATCTTTATTTAGCTCCCAAACATCCTCATCACCCCCAAAACTAACCCCATACCCCTTAAGCAGTCACTCCCCATCTCCTTCCTTTAGCCCCTGGCAAATACCAATCTGCTTCCTGTACTGATTGATTTACCTATTCTGGATATTTCAAATAAATGGAATAATACTATATATGACCTTTTGTGTCTGGCTTATTTCACTTAACCAAGTTCTATAAAGAAAAAATATAGTTTATATATTTTTTTACCATGCATTACTTTATAGTTCAAAGTACCTTGTTTTAGATGTTAGTACCTTTGTATAGCTCCCTACAAAGTGTATTTACTCCCCTCATATCTCATGTTATTTTAACCTCATAACAATCTTATCAAGTTGGCAGGAATGACTTTATTATTACCATTTTACAGGTGGAAATATTGAGACAAGGAGAGCCAGTCCAGCATTCCACAATAAAGTTACCTGATATATTCCAGTCTTCATGTTCCATTGCTTTTTGTAAAAGGCACTTCATGTATGCCTGTCAGAGTTATTACAAACACAAAGCACTTACTAGCAGTTGTATTTTAAAATTCTCAGAAGCATATTTTAAATGAATAGAATAGATGAAAATCACTTTTGGGTACATTATCACTATTTGCACTCAGTAGAGAGCTGCTTTTGACACATAACAGTTGCATATGACTGGAAGTAATCTGCACACAAGACCATATTCTGTCCCAAGTCCAAAATTCCATTTGGAGTCATTTGGAAGCCAGCTCAAGCACTAAGTCCTTGGTCTCTGTATAGTGTCTAGGTCTTGGCTCCGTTGGCTGTACAATAAGGCTAGACAGAAATGACCCCTGAGATCTCTTCCAGATCTGAATTCTATAATGGTCAGCTAAGCCACAGACCAAACTCAACACTGAACTCATCAGCTCCATCTACACAAGGTCAGTACAACTATTTGAAAGATGGATCCATCAAAAGTTTTAGTAATAACTAATGTCAATGGCCATTCCTTCTTGTTGAGATTTTTTTCAAGAAATTGTGGAATGTTCTTTATCAAACTACTATCCCACTGAGATTTTACTGACTAAATGATTTCTACATAAATAGGCTGTCTGTAAAAAGGTCTACTAATTTGGCCAGGTTTATGCCTTTCTGGTATAGAAAATTTCTGATATAGAATACTATTTCAGACATTTCTCTATATCTCAGCCATTCATTCCATGGTAGACCTGCCCATGTGCATCGCTTTTTAATTTTGCACAAATTAGGACTGCCAAAACATTATTTTTAGCATGTTCATAGACACGTATTTTTTTTTCAACCTGGCGTTCAAACCCAACCATTTATTTGCCATCAACCAAAAATTAACATTGGAATCTTGTTATGCCATCTCCATAGATTTTCCTTGGTCAGTTTTTAGTTTTAGCTGTGGCTTTAGCAATTCACCCAAGATTGGGGAGTAGTCAAATTTAGCAGGGCTAGACTGCCATCTAGAGACCACAATTTGATTTCCAACATCCTGGTCCTCAGTGAGCTTGCTCTTTAACAAAAAGTAGCTATCTGCCAAATAAAGAAGCTTGAGTTTTGCTTCGGCAAGGTGGGAAACACCCACTGAATCTAGAAAGAAGAGATTCAAGAGCAAGGAGCTTGAGGTGATCCAGTTCTGAAAGTCTTCCAGTTACTGAAGATTAGGTGACCACAGGAGACATGAATGACAATGAGCCCCCTGGTGCAAGAATGAGTCTTCTTTAACTTGCTGTTAATAAACAGTCCCATTTGCTCCACTCCAGGCCAATTAGGATTTTCCAACTTGTAATATGAGCCAGAAAGGAAGGAGTCCTCTACAAGACAGTGAAAGTGCAAAAGTCTTTCATTTATGTGAGAATCCAATCTCCATAGTCCTCATAAAACAAACCTGCCTTCCATTTTTCTGCCTGAGCACTAAGTTTCTATGTCCTGGGCACATTTGATACCATCTTTTTGCTATTGTGTCTTAGAAGAAGCAATAGTCTCTAAGTTTATAGAATTTAGATCTGAAGATCACATTATGTTTAGTGTTTCCATGGAAAATGCATAGTTTGAAAATCCCTCCCTCATTCTTTTCCCCCAAAGCTGTCCTACAGGGCTGTGTGCTAAGACCATCTGTTCCATCAGATAGTCCTTTGATGGATGTGAAGAGGCTGGCTGGAGGGGTACAGAGCTGGGACTGAAGTGGCTGGGAATTAATTAACTGCATATCCATTTGGTAACTGTGCCCAGAAGTTTAGCTACGGGAATGTTTTATAAATCAAAAATAACAACTATTATCGTTAACCTCAAAATCATAGGCCACAAGAGTTCCTACTTTGCTGATGCTAATTAAATGGTCGAGTCTGTCCAACAGAATGTCATCCAGGAGTCTTTCAATTCATGATGAGAGAGACAAAAAAATGTATACTGTTTTGAAAAAATTTTATAAATATAGGATGAAGTGCACCATATCCATCCAAATTCCAGTGATGTCATTTTTGTCTAGACCTCACATGTTTTAGGAATTTTTAAAGCCCTAAATTACTTTTGTTGGAGGTATTAAATAGGGTCTGGAAACAGACACTTTGATATAGTATGGTATAAAAAATGAGTTTTCAAGTCCAAGCAACTGAGCTTTGGATCTCTGCTCTTTCACTCATAAGAGACCCTGGACAAGCTTCGCTTTTCTTATCATCTATAGAAACTGGGGACATAAAAAGTTATTGTAAGGATTAAACAGAATAATGTATTTGAAAGCACCCTGCACAGGATAAGTGCTTAATAAACACTTGTATGATTTCTTTAAAGTCTTGAATTTATTTTCCTTACTCTAGTGGTTCTAGAGCTGGAAACACAATGTTGATAATAACACTGGTCTAAGAGTTTTGCTTCATCCCTAGAACGGGATGAATCTCTAAAGCAATGCTGCTTAAGTTTGAATGTGCCTGTGAATCACTTGGGGATTTTGTTAAAATTCAATAGGCCTGATTCAGTAGGTCTGGAGTGAGACCTGATAATCTGCATTTCTAACAAGCTCCTGCATTTCTAACAAGCTCCCTGGAGATCCTGCTGGTGTGGGGATCAAATTTGAGTAGCAAGACTCTAAACTACAATTTGGCAAATTATTTACTGCCCATGGGTGAACCTCATGTGTTTATGAATAAAGTTTTATAGAACACACTCACACATATTCATTTACATAACATCTGAGGCTATTTTCCTGCTGCAATGGCTGAATTTACTATCTGGCCCCTATAGTTCACTGACCCCTGCTCTAAACCACTCTCTTTCTTTCTCCACACATATAAGCTAAGTTAATCATTGGCAGAAGCCTGTGGAGGGCTGGGGGAGGTATGAGAGGGCAGAAGAGATGGAGAGTAGCTACCTGTATTATCCTCCTATTGCTGCTATTACAAATTGCCACAGAACTAATGGCTTACAACAACACATACTTATTGTCTTATAGCCCTGTAGGTTAGAAGTCTGACAAGGGGCCTCTCTGGGCTAAAAATCAAGACATCAGCACAGCTGCATTCCTTTTGGAGGTTCTAGGGGAGAATCCATTTCCCTGCCTTTCCAGCTCCTGGAGTCCTCTGGCATTCCTTGGCTCAAGGCCCTTTCCTCCATCTTAAAGCCAGCAATATTGTGTCTCTCTGACTTCTCTGCTGTCATCACATCTCTCTCTGACCACAGCTGGGAGAGGTCCTCCGCTTTTAAGAACCCATGTGATCACATTAGGCCCAACCAGACCCAGATAATCCAGCAGCTAAACCTCCCCATCTCAAGGTTCTTAACTGAATCACATTTCCAGTGAGGTAACATTCAAAGATTCCAGGGATTAGGGTATGGACATCTTTGGAGTCTCTGCCTACCATACTACCTCAAAGCACATTCTTCAAAAGGACAATTTTCCAATAATTTCCTTACAGCATTATGTTATCATGGTTGTCTTTGCGTTATGATGGAAAGATGTCTGGTGAAGCCATATGACAGAAAACACAGAGATGGTAGTCAAAGGATTTCTCTTTTATCTGCTTCTTTTCCCAACAAACAAGGTATACAGGCTCACTACCCAAGACTAGTTTGTATATCTGCACAGGTAATATACTGCACGATTTCAGAGGATTCTCTGAAGTTGCTCAGTGCACAAACCTCACAAGCATACATGGCAGCCCTGTCCTCCATATCCTAGCTGCCTGCCCCTGAGATCAGAATTTGTCTACACTTCTAGCTATTGATCATGATTAAGCTGAATTCTTTGGAAATATTTTCTTTAGTTCACACCATAAGTAAAATAGTTTGCCCACATTAATGTGATAAAATTAATCACTCTGATGAATTAAAATCAATCTAAAAAAGTGTAAGAAAACATAACGTAATCGCTATGGAGTGAGTAAGACCACTTGAGTAGCAAGAAGCTTAAAAATAAACTCTAGTCATTCAAACTTGTGCCCAAACACAGTGTCATTTCCACAAGAACCCAAGACTGCAAGAGGGAGGGGGCATGTGAGCCCATGGCACTGGAACAAGAACGCAGGGAATGCAATAAACAGAAGGGAAGGGAGCTCTCACAGGAATATTTTTCCATTGCAGTTCAGGCCCAATGAGGAAGGTTTCATATATGAATCACTGACAACTGCCTGCTAGGCTGTTATGCTTAATCCTTCACAGTTTGAGTATGTCATGGTACTCCATAAAAAAAAGCTTATTGCATAAGCCATTCTCACTCTTCTAAGCCCATTCTTCTCAACAATGCCAGAGATCTAATAACAGGTAAGTGACCAAGAAAATATATGTGACCCAACCATTGTGTAACATTTCATTTTGCTGAAGGTCAAGACAAATTATCATGAAATCCTTAGAGATACTGTTACATGGTTCCTGGGGACAAAAGGTTTCCTTTCAGAGAAGCTTCTTAGAAGCACAGGGTGCTGTGTTTCAATCCTCAGCTAACTTTTAGTTAATGACTCTTGCCTTTTCCCCTACCAGCTCTGCTTATTAAAAGGAGAATGCAGTCTGGAGTGTGTGCTGTCAGAATGAACAGCAGGGTCAGTCACTAATCCCAAATTGTATGCCCCCAGGATGCCTGCTACAGAGTGAGGAAATGCTTATGTTTGATTAACCTTCCAGGTAGAGAAAGGGAGGCAGCCAGGGGTCCGCAGCTACATGACATGGTATAATAGTAGTTTTAAAATATGGCATTCCCAGGGGGATGCAAGAAAAGTCACAGCAGAAGGTGCTGACTTAGTGTAACAAATGAAATTATGTCTATATAATAGTCAGTGAGCCTTTGGGGGAACAACATCACCAAACTGGGCATTCATTTTCTTCAAAATATTTGTGACAATACGATAGTCCCTTATGTCTGTCTATATGGTGCTTTATGGAGTGCATAATGTTTCAAGGGCACCACCTCATTTGATCTTCACCACTGTCCTTTGTGTCAAAGGGCTAGAATTGAAGAGCACTTTCCCAGTTTAAAAAAAAAAAAAATCCCCATTAGCTGTCAATGCACTGTCTTCTTGCCCTGGAATTTTCTTTAACACTTTCTTTAAGTACAAACAATGAAGAGTGAAGAAACACCACTGGGTGGGGAAGGGGGATGTTGGGGCAGTTAGGGGATAAGATAAAACCATGCAGGAAAGACATCTCCTGAAAACATGGGTCAAAGAAATCAGAAGGTCACTTCTATTTCTGCGGTTCCATGTACAATAAGAAAAAAGAAATCTACCAGTGTTAGGGAAATGGTTTAATCCTCTTGTTAAATGTAACATTATTTAGCTGTTCAGTTGAAAGCTGAAATTTGACATTTTGGTGAATATGAGGCCCAGGCCAACAGCTACGCTCAGTATGCTAAGAAGAGAGGACAATGGATTAATCACAGGCAGCTCTTTCATCTTTCAAAAAGTGTGTTTTTGTATTTATTGCCACTTAGCCATTGACTCCATTTCCATACAAAATCCTATTTGTCCTTCAAGACCCAGTTCATATAGCATATTCACCATGAGGTCTTCCCAGGCAGCATTGTCTGTTCTGTCTGTTCTAGTGTGTCAGTTATAGGATTACCATGTTATGAGCCGTGGACAGCATGTGTTTTACATGCTCTCTTTCCTACTAGACAATGAGTTCCAAGTGGGAAGGGATAGTAAAACACCTAAAACTTTTGTAGATATTCACATTTGCAGATTAAATGAATGAATACAATAAAGAAACCACGAGTCACTATAAAATAACCAAATCCAGTGATGCTAGGTTTGATCAAATGCATGTTGGGAAACTCATTAAGTATATATTTATTCTGGGAACTTTTAAAATACAATTGTTCCTGACTCTTTAACCCAAGAGTTGTCATCATTAGCTTGATTTGATCAATTTACCACAGACCTGATGTAGATGATTAGGTAATGCATATTTTTATAATTGTTTTCTCCAGCAATCTGTGCCTGATTTATAAAATATAACTTCTTCATTCTAAGCAAAATCTGATGAAAGCAATGGTGGCTTAAAAGCCTTGTATTCCACAGGTTAATACCAACAAAGGGTATATCCCAGTAATTCCTTTTCTACTCTAGAGTCAAAGGCACCTTGAGTCTTTCACAACTGGGCTCATTAAGCCAATGAGGCTCTGAATTCTCTCCCACTTACCAGCAATGTCTTACCTCCATGAAAACAGATGAAAATCTACTCTTTTCCACCTTGTTTACTCAGCTCAGGCACACACTGCTTAAAGCCACTCTTAGAGAAAAAATTAAGAATGCACCTTGTTGGTGCTGGATTTAATTTTCCCAGCCTAATGAAAAATGTGTCTGTGATTACAAACCAAACTTTCATGCAAATACGCAGCAAGAATCAGTCTTCTTTTAGGAGTTGCAAATTCCTTTGTGGGAGAACCTTAGTTTAATAAATATGCCCAAGTAGACTTCATTCTAGACAGAAAGCAACCATGATACGAAATAGTAGTGGGCACTTTTGTTTGAGTTGAGGTTGTAATTTCAAACAGAAATATGGCAGTGAATTCCTTAGAAAGGAGAACTTGCTGGAATCTTAACTTTTCAGTCATCAAAGGGCATCTGGACATTTGTCTTTATCTCTAATTTTCTGCTCTGCTATTTGTTACCCTGATAACAGTGTGTTTTATGGCTGCTCTCCATTAGTCAGTGCTATAGTTTTATGAGCCATGCAGAGAAAGTGAAGGAGGCGCTCAGCCTCCTTCAGAGTGTTATTTTGCTGTTGTTCGTTTTCAAAGGAATTCTGACTATCACCTTTGTTCAGTCAAAGTGGGAAGGGGAGTGTTTTATTATTGGCCAACTCCAAACTGTAGCAGTTGCTTGGACCCAAACCATGTCTTAAATTTGAAAAAGATGATAAAAAAGCAGTCTTAGCTATCTAAATAACTATGAAACCTTCATGACTTATTTCTCAAAAGAAAGAAAAGAAAGGGGAAGAAATAAGCACATGGCAGAGTATTGTTCCTTTCCTTTTTTAAAAAAAAAAGAGGCCTTGAAATATGTTTTAAAATATTTTATGAGGTCACACTAAAAAAAGAGTAATTGGAAGAAAAATTCTGCTTGTCTAAGCGAAGAGCACATTTGTAGCGGTAGGGTAAATGTTTTATCGATTGAGAAGCTGGGAAACTCAAGTCATTACTCACCATGGGCTAAAGAATAATTGCTAATGCTCTGGCGGAAAGATTAAAAACAGTTTCTGGAAGTATTTCTTACAATGATCAATGGTGTATCATCCCAGGCCATTGGATCTTCAATAACATTTTTCCCTTTTGGGATACAATCAATTTTTATAATATGATTCATTTGCCAGTGGGCATGCTTTCTTCATACGATGAAAAGGCACTTATGCATCTTATATTGTTGAAAAGTAATCTTATACAGCCAAAGATCAGGCTGTGGTATAGAAGACTCACTTGAATCTATCTCTATTTTAAATGGGTTTGGGAAATCATCTGGGGTGGGGAGTAGGGGTTGGGGAGACAGTTGCCAGCTTCTTTGTTATTGTTTTGTTAACCCTTTAAGAATGCATTTAGCACACTCTGACAGCAGTCATAATCATCCTAGCACAAGGGTAGTGATGGAGGAGGGTGCTATTTTAGATGTGAACATATGCCACAGTAAGCTTGACTCATTTGCAACACTAATTACCATGGCAGCACTCTCAGGTCAAGGGTTGCCTTACAGCTGTCTACTGGCTGCACACATCTGACAAGGTCTTCAGCATCCTGTGGCAAAGCTCAACTTTGGTCCACTGCTGCTGAATCCATCAATTCATCTCTGCTTTAATAAGTAACAGCTTTAGTCATGAGAGGATGTGCTCATTCCAAAATTTCTCCCTGGAGAGAAGGCATTGAAGGCTTGCACACAGTGACCTCTCAGGGTCTATTTTGACATTGGACTTGGCCCCATCACCAGGGTCTCCCCTGGTCTCCCCTCAAATGAAGAGGCCAAAAAAAAATAATAAATAAAATAATAATAATAATAATAATAATAATAATAATAATAGAGTCAAGCTTAGGAAGCGGTCAAATGTTCTACTAAAGGGTAGCATGCACCCGCAACCTGGAATTTTGTTTGAATCTGGGAACAATGGCTTTTATTAAATTACATAAAGGTTAATCCTCCTTCTGCTTATGGCAGAGTCTCCTCACTCAACACCCTGGCTCTGCACCCAAGAAACTGTACATCCAAAATTAAAACAAATTTTGTTTAATTTAATTAAAAAACTAAAATAAAATTTTGAAAATATGGTTTAGATTACCTATATTTTAAGTATCTCCTTGTTTGATGGTGAGATTATTTATACCCAACCTGTTCCTGACCTAAAAAAATTTGTTTTCATGTGAATAGTTAGTATTGTATAGATAGTATTTTTCATTTTTATGTAACTCTATTGTATATGTTTGGTGAACCAAGTCATTAGTTTTCCTATCTCTTTTTTCTTCTTTTCAAAGAGAAAATTTTTCCTATTTAAAAAAATTAATGTTTGGGGCGCCTGGGTGGCGCAGTCGGTTAAGCGTCCGACTTCAGCCAGGTCACGATTTCGCGGTCCGTGAGTTCAAGCCCCGCATCAGGCTCTGGGCTGATGGCTCAGAGCCTGGAGCCTGTTTCCGATTCTGTGTCTCCCTCTCTCTCTGCCCCTCCCCCGTTCATGCTCTGTCTCTCTCTGTCCCAAAAATAAATAAACGTTGAAAAAAAAAATTTTTTTTTAAATAAAAAAATTAATGTTTATTCATTTTGAGAGAGAGAGAGAGGGAAACAGAGTGCGAGCAGGAGAGGCGAAGAGAGAGAGACACACACAGAATCCGAAGCAGGTTTCAGGCTTTGAGCTGTCAGCACACAGCCCAACGGTGGTGCTCGAACTCATGAACCACGAGATCATAACCTGAGCCAAAGTTGGAAGCTCAACCAAGTGAGCCACCCAGGCACCCCTAAAAACTTCCTTGATATTAAGAAAAACAAAAATTAAGAGAAAAATAGCATATCTAAAATGATTTAGAGATTTTACTGAATAATAAAAAAAAGCTTTTGTATTCCTTAATAATGTCAATTCAAGATTAGTCTTCTGAAAGGAAATCAACCTTCTCATCACCATGAAAGTTAAATTGAGCACTTACTTCTTGCAAGGCACTAAGTAAAAGCTAAATATATATATTTACAACAAACATTCTATAAGGTAGACTAGTATTATTATCTACATTTTGTACAAAAGAGGAAATTGAGACCTAAAGAGGCTAAGTAACACTAATCATGGCTATATAGCTAGGTCATGGTAGAGGGGCTAAGAATACAACCAGTTCTACTTTGAAGGCAGGGCTCTTAGCTACCTTACTATGTTTCATCCTCATAAATCTTATTAGCCCCCAATTTCTTAAGAGTATGGGTAAAATCATGTGAGTTGATTTATACATCTAAATCTAGAACTCAAGACCTTCCATAACCTACTCCCAGTGAACCACCATTCCAGTGTTATCTTTGGTGACTAATACCCTGTGAATCTTATATTCCTGCCAAAATGCGCTTTTTGCTATTATGTCTACTAATGCCTATTATCTTTCCTCCTACTCAGCTTTACTTACGCTATTGCAAATATCACATCCCCAGTTGACCTTGTCAGAAGTTTTTTGTCACCATTACTAACTTCTACTTCTCTTGTTTTGTACTACCTTCAGAGTAATTTGTGTTTCCTTATATTACAGTCACTTACATGTGTCATATATTTTATTGTATATTTGCATCCTTCTTGGTGCAGCACCATGTAAGGTTCACAATAAGTTCTGAATTAAAGTTTGCTGAATGAATGAATAAAAAGTATACATAGTAACATCGGTTCATGGAATAACTGATTCCTGATGGGAAAAGTCCATTTTAAACCATTTCTAGATGTGCCATGGATGTGATTACTCATCTAGAAATAGTAGGGAAAGTTCATTTTAAGCCATTTCTAGGTATGCAGATCATTTCTATAACAAAATTTTACATTTTTTAACCTAGTTGAGTTTTAATCCAACCTTGGTCTTTGGGTAGTTGTGTCAGTTTGCTAAGGCTGCCATAACAAAATATGCAGCCTACATGGCTTACGTAATAAGAGAAATTTATTTTCTCATATTTTGGAGGCTAGAAGTCCAAGATCTTCTGAGGCCTCTCTACTTGGCTTGCAGATGGCTGTCTTCATGCTGTAACCTCACAGGGTTTTTTCTCTATGCATGCACACTCCTGGTGTTATCTTGTGTATCCAAATTTCCTCTTCTTATAAGGTCACCAGTCAGATTGGATCAGGGTGCAATAACAGTCTCATTTTAACTTAATTACCTCTTCAAAGGCCTGATCTTCAAATACAGTCACATTCTGAGGTGTGGTGGGGGTCAGGGATTCAACATATGAAATTTGGGGAGAAACAATTCGGCCCATAGCATATAGCTTTTGGAAACAGATAGAAGGCACTATATTAGGATGACAGCATTAACAAGTAAAAAATGGTTACTTCTCAGAGTGGCTGACATCCTAAACATACAAACACTTTATAATTTCTGGTCTTATAATGCAGCCTTAGCCTTAAAGAGTGGGCTGTTTTGTTTGATGATGAATCTGTCAGCAAATTTAAAATGCCTGAATTATACAATTTATAGTGAACAAAGTGAAAACCCAAGGCAATTTCAATTATAGGGCAATTCATCAACTATAAGGAAGAGTCTCAGAACACAGATTGAATTATGGTGAGCAGGGTAGTGTATGCAAAATTCTTCCTCCAATATAAACTTAGGAGGGTCTCTGCAGAATGGTATAACAAAGCATGGCTATTTCCATAATTGCATTTGCTCCAGCTCTTGGGTCAGCACACTTTCGATGCTCCAACGAAGTAGAAAAGAGCTCATAGATTTTCAAGGCTGCAACTCAAGCCAGAGGTATGCTGTTAACAGTTCAAGACAGGAGAAAATTGTAATATATGGCCTCCAAATTTATACTCTTCCTGACCCAGGTAATGAAACATGAACCACACATCCAGCTTTTGATAAAGTAGTGCTCACTTGGGCGGTGAGGGACTGCAGGTAGATATTTATTTCTTTGGCTGCCATCCTAACTTGTCCTTGACTGGCAAGGCTTTCACATTAACCCTTTTCTCAGAGGATTCTGAGGAAGTTGGCTCCTGGAGATGAAATCTTACTACATTTACCACCCATCCTTCAGGTTTCCATTTGCTTATAATTATCTCAGTGCTGTGTTCCTGTATATTATTGCTGCTGTTACAATGATACCATCTTGTTGAGTGATTAAAAATAGCCCAATGAAGAAGGGGAAACAATTTTCGCAATATATTCAGTCAGCCTCCAGTAAGTAAAAAGTAGGCTGTCAGAATTTCCCATCTCATAGATGCGCCTGACCCTCTGGTTGACCCTAGACTGAGCCACTATTCCACTTTCACATTACATGATAACATGGAAAATTCACTGACCCAGTTTTTGAGAATTAAGAGAACGATGACTGCAAAGTGATATAAAATGGAAAGCTTTAGAAACACTAAATAACCATGACCATGATTAATGGAGTATGGCAATAAAATATTACTTACTGGACCAGAAGAAAGAAATTATGGTGAGTGAAGGCGGTGAGAAGAGGAGAAAAAGGAGAGGAAAGAGCAAAGGAGAGTCTGAGGATGGATATTGGCAGTGCTTTTCCAGTTCCTCTTGATACAGATGGACTGTATCAAGCATAAAAATATTCCCGTAGCATGAGCTTTAAAGTGAAACATAAGACTTAACTCCAGGGAAGAATGAGTGTGTGTGTGTGTGTGTGTGTGTGTGTTAAAAGTGGGATGAAGGAAGGTGTAAATTTTGGACTCAATATCTAAAGGAGTGAAACTTAAAGGAGGGGCTCCACACTGGGCATCTTTGGGGGAATAATGAATGAGGCCTGACACTCACCTCTTCATGGAAGGGGGCACTGGTCCAGAAACAGAAAGAATGAAAACCAATGAAAGTCCAATGAGTGAAGGAGTAGTTTAGTCTTCTAGGAGAAAAAGGTTGCAACTTTGTTTTTTAGGTTTTGTTTTTTATTTTTTTTATTTGTTAATGTTTACTTATTTTTGATATAGAGAGAGACAGAGACAGAGTACAAGTGGGGGAGGGGAGAAATAGAGGGAGACACAGAATCTGGAGCAGGCTCCAGGATCTGAGCTGTGGGGCTCAGACTCATGAGCTGTGAGATCATGACCTGAGCTGGAGTCGGATGCTCAACCGACTGACCCACCCATATGCCCCAAAAGGAGAACTTTGTCAAGTCCAGGGTACCTGATGGCTCAGTTGGTTGAGTGTCCAGCTCTCGATTTCTCCTGACAACACAGATCCTGCTTGGGATTCTCTCTCTCCTTCTCTCTGCCCCTTCCCTGCTAATTCTAATTCTCTCTCCCTCCCTCCCTCCCTCCCTCCCTCCCTCTCTCTCTCTCTGTCTCTCTCTCAAAATAAATAAATAAATAAATAAATAAGCATAAAAAAATTTAAAACAAATTTTTTTGGGGGAAAGCCCAGTGGCTCAGCCTCCAGGGAGGCTGCTTGCCCAGGGGCTGGAGGGTGTGTCTTCAAGAAATTGCATGTGGGAGCACACAGCCCTAACTGGGCTGGCACAGAGGCAGCAGACCTATGGCTGCAGCAGGGCATCATTTCAGCATCTCGGCAACTAGGAGAACAAAAGACCATGGAAGGTGAGGGCAGATTCCAGGCTCACTGTCTGTCTCCTGCCACAAAAGCTAAAGGGAGGGCTTGGGGGACTCCCACCAAATGAGAAAAGGGTTATGCCTGGTAGTATGGGCCTTGTCACCACCAGTGCCCCCTGGCTCTACCATTAAAGTTATGCTAGAATTCACTAACACAGGGCTGATCAAGAGATATGATATCACATAACGTTAATTGAACATGGAAGCACAAACTCAGGGCTAAGTTTAGTGACTAACCAATGTATGCATTTAAGTCTGTTATATAACTTCTCTGATCCTCAGGTTATTCATAGCAATGGGGATGATAACAATTGCCTCATAGAAGTTTTGAAATTATATAACTGAAAGCCTAATACAAATATTTGTTGAGCACCTGTTTATGTGCCTGGAACTGAATATGAATTGCAGATTCAACCATACAAAAAGAAGGCAAAGCCTTGGCCCTAATGAGGTTCAGAAGCTTATCCTGGAGTAAGGGCATATGCTATTTAGTGCTCAACAATACTTAATTGCTTATTCCCCCTCACAGTTAGGTTGGGGCTTTGGGACTGGGTTCCGGCAACGCAATGTAGGAGGATGCAATGTGAGGCACTTCTAGGCTTGGCTCTCAGAAAATATCCTGCAGAGGGCATCTGGATGGCTTAGTCAGTTGAGCATCCGACTTCAGCTCAGGTCATGATCTCATGGCTCGTGAGTTCAAGTCCCACATCAGGCTCTCTGCTGTCAGTGCGGAGTCCCCTTCGGATCCTCTGTCCCCCCACCCCTGCCTATACTCAGCTCATGATCTGTCTCAAAAATGAATAAACATAAAAAAAAAAGAAAACATCTTGCATAACCATGCAGCCCTTCCTTTTGTTCCACTATGATTGTGGAAGCCATGTGTTGTAAAACTACAGATACATATGTGCTACCTGATCTGCACCTAACTGTGGTGGGAACCAAAACTAAACTTTATCATGTTGAGCCACTGAGTTTTTAGACTTTGTCAGCCACCATAGCCTACCTTAGCCTATCTCTCTAGGGAACCTGAGGCCAGCCCGTCTGGCCTGCCCTGTGAGCAAGCTTGGAAGTAGATCCTCCTCCAGTGGAGTCTTGAGACTACTGTAGCCCTGGCTGACACCTTGGGAGACCCAGAGCTAGAGGTACTCAGCCAAGCTGTGTGCAGATTCCTGACCCACAAGAATTGAGATAATACTTTACTCTTCTAAGTTTCTAAGTTTGGGGGTCATTTGTTACACAGCAATAGAACACCAATACAGTGCTCCATTTGGCAGCATATATACTAAAATTGGAATGATACAGAGAAGATTAGCATGGCCCCTGCACAAGGATAACATGCAAATTCGTGAAGCATTCCATATTGAAAAAAAATCAATACAAATACACCTGTCCATCAATAGGTTAGTGGATAACCAAACTGGTATATCCATTCACTGAAATGCAACTCAGCAATAAAAAAGAATTAACTGTTGAACTACAACATGGATGAGTCCCCAAATAATATTTAGATAATTAGAAGCCAGACAAAAGAGTACATACTGTAAGATTCAATTGATGTAAAATCTAGAAAATGCAAACTAATCTAGTGTGGAAGAAAACAGACCAGTGACTACCTGGGATTGGGGTGAGTGGGACAAGAATGAGTGGAAGCACACAAAAAGATGACAAAGAAGCATGAGGAAACTTTAGAAAGTGGTAGCTATGTTCACCATCTTGATTGTGGTGATGGCTTCACAGGTGTAAACACGCCAAAACTTAAAATATTTGTTGTTTATTGCATGTTAATTACAACTCAGTAAAGCTGCATACCTGTGTCCAGCCGTACAACTCTAAAATCATTGATTTTGTTTGAAGAAGTGATTTTTGTCTCAGCACCTTGATCCAATGGTAAACTCTTCCCCCTAACCTTCCATTTGCACAAACCAGCACCCTCATAATCTTGTGTGTGTGTCTCCCTGTTAAAGAGGCACCCTCAAATATACCTACTTTCTTTCAAAGTAATGACCAGTTAAAAGTGATTGTCAATCCCCTGGTCCCAGGTTTGTGGGCATTTCACTTACTCTATGGCATTGACCTTCCCCTTCACAATCCTACCCCCGAAGGAAAACTAGAGGCTCCCAAGCTTACACATTCCCAACAGCCAAGGAAGCTTGTCAGAGGGAACAGATGAGAGTTTGCTCAACCAAGTTTATTAACAATGTAAAGAATAATCAAGCAAGACTGCATTCTGTACATTGTAGGGACTGCAGGGAAAAAAACCTCTCAGAAACCTTAGCCCACAGAGCTCTAAATCAGGCACCATGTGCACCTTTTCAGACCTCTTTAATATGGCTTGTTGGTTGTTTTGCTTTCTGATATGAACAGCTGTGTTTATTTCTAATATTCCCCCATTCATTTCTTTAACTACCAACACCTTTGCCAGCTATCTGAAGAGTCACCCTAACAGAAAGCATACATGATGCAGGCATGAAATATAAAAGTAGCTAAAATTTTGGTATGACTTTAACCTTCCAAAGTACATATTCAAGCACTTGAAACCTTTAGTGGCTGACTAAGCTTCTAGAAGCCATAACTTAGAAGATACCCAATGCATTTTATAATGAATGAATTAGTGGATCATTTGATTTCAGCGGAGCTGAACACCATTCAATGGTTTTAATTATGTCCTGATTAAAGAAATTACATTTATTATTTGTAGAATTTGCCAAGGAAATGGTGCCAAATAACATTACACACACACACACACACACACACACACACACACACACACACACATATTATAGACACAGCAGTTTACAAATCCTTATTTACTTTATACTTTTTATGATGAAAATCCTATTACAAGGTTGTCAACAAACCCTGTTATATCTCACTCCTTGAAAAAGACTTGCTGGAAGTCCCTTGAATATTTTGAGATGCCCAGGATTTCTGGGTAACAGTATTACTTTCTGATACTCTCAAATTTTTTTCTCCCAGTTTGGAGATTGAGAACTGAAGACAGGGTATATCCAACTCATCAATGGCTTCCCCCTAACATCTCATTCTCTCCTGATATGTACCTTATTTGTTTACTTTTCTTTCCTTCCTCTAGCCATCTAACACCATAGCAACAGTCTTTAGCCCTTCAGGGCCCTCCTGGTTTTAAAAAGACTCAGAGAGGTCGGTGGCAGGCCACTGATGAAATGTACAACCCCATGCTGTTTTCTAGTGTCAGTCTCATCTGAAAAATAGAATGAGTTTAAAGTAAGAGCCACATGGGAATTAAGGAATGAGGACTTGGTGAATCAGCGGGCAGAAGTCTACTAGATAAGAGGTGGGGCTCTGAAGTTTAAATCAACACAGATGAAAAGAGGAGAATCAGTTCCCAGGAAAGAAAAAAATGAAGGGCTGCTGCTCTATACTTGCTAAATTATGAAAAGAAGTAAATGATGTCTGAATTCTAGCTCTATTACTGAAAGCTATATGACCTGTCTCAATTTCCTCATCTACCAAAAAAAAAAATCATAATATTTACCTTATAGTATATACTGATGCCTCAAATCTGACATGTTATAAATAAGGTATAGTGCATAAATATTTTAGAATAGTTCCCAACACATAATAACTAGAAAATGATGCAGTTTTTCTGTAGTATTTTCCAAAGTTTGCAAAGAGGAAAACTTATTTTATGGGACATTATTTGGAATTACGTGAAAAATAGTTCTGTGGTCAAATTATAATATATGGAGTTCAATAATTTTAAATTGTTTTTATTAATTTGGGGCCTCTGAAAACAATTAATAGCCTAATATCTATTGGGGAAATATTATATTTAGCATTTCCCAATTTATTGAACCAAAGGACAATTTTGGCTACATTCTGTGGAACACTCATTGGCAGTGGTTAATTATCTAATGGAAGACAAAGAATTTACTTAGGATAAATTTGCAAATGAGAAAGTTTAGCTTTGACAAGTGTGTTCATTTCTAGAAAGACGCTAGTTTTAATTTTAGCTTTCATGCACTTTCTATTTTAATGTCTAATATTACTTTATTACATAGTTTTATTATTTAATAAATATGAGATAAATATTAGAGGCACCATAATCTTCCAATGCTCAGGACTTCTAAAAAGTCTTAATTTAGCCCAGCTCTTTGAGAAAAACTGGTCTAGTATAGTTTGAATATACTTCCATAGGATTAGTAAATAAGAGGACCTAGTAAATAAATAGTATCATTCATAGAAATTAGAGAACTCTGAGCAGTAATGGACTTTCATAATAAGGGGTCAATTCACCAAGAAAGCATAGCAACCCCAAATGTGTATATACCCAAAAAAGCTGGAAGGGAGGGCTCCCACCCCAGTGCACCCAAAGAGGAAATTTGCCTTATAATGAATCAAACCTGGAGTCTCACCCATACTTGATTCAGATGATATTTAAATGAGATTTCTAGAATTGGAGTTGATATTGGAATTTGTTAAGGCTTTGGGGGCTATTAAATGCATTTTGCACATGAGAAGTACATGGATTTAGGGGAATCACAGGGAGGAACGTTATGGGTTGAGAACCCCCAAAATTCCTACATTGAAGTCCTAACCCACAGTGCCTCCGAATGTGGCTGTATTTAGAGATAGGGTCTTTAAACAGGTAATTAAAGTTAAATGAGGTCATTGGGATGGACCCTAATCCAATGTGACTTTACAATGATGCCTTTACAAGAAGAGATTAAAACATCCAAAATCCATTCATAAATCAAGAAGAGAGGCCTCAAAAAGAAAAAAAAAAAAAAACACCAATACCTTAATCTTGGCCTTTTAGCCTAGATAGTGTGACAAAATACCCCTCTGTTGTTTGAGCCACTCAGTCTGTGGCTAGCAACTAGCAAACTAATATAAATCCAAAATACATGAAGTAAAACTGATAGAACTGAAAAGAGAAATAGAGTATCCACAGTTAGAGTTGGAGACGTCAACACACCTCTTTTAGTACTGGATAGAACTAGTCAACAGAAAACCAGTACGGATATAAGAATTGAATAATATTATCAACTTATATGTAATTGACATTTATACTCTAAATTGTCATTGTGCTTATAAATTGACATGTAAAAAATGCCACCAGACAATAGCAGAATACATGGGAATTCTTTTTAAGTACACATGGAATATTCACCAAGATAGATCATACTATGTGTCACAAAACAAACATTAATACATTTCAAATAACTGAAATAAAAAAAAAATGTGTTTTCTGATCATAATGGAATTAAATGAAATCAATAGCAGAAAGATAAAAGAAAAGTCTCCATACTGGTGGTTAAACAATGCTTCTAAACAATCTATGAGTCAAAGAAGAAGTATCAAGGGAAATTTTTAAAAATTTTTTGAACTGAATAGAAATAAAAATACAATGCATAAAAGTTTTTTTAGAATGAAGCTAAATCAATGTTTAGAAGATATTTTTAAATATCATTAAATACTTATATTACAAAAGAATAAAGATCTCCAATCAACAATATAAGCTTTTACCTTAAGAAAACAGACACAAAAAAGTAAATTAAGTCCAAATCAAGTACAAAAAAGAAACAATAAAGTTAGCAGCAGATATTAATACAATTAAAAACAAAAATAAAATATTAGAGAAAATCAATGAAACTAAAATCTTGTTTTTTAAAAAAATAATAAAATTGATAATCTTCTAGAAATACAGTCAAATTAAAAAGAGAGAAACACAAATTACCAGTAAAGGAATGATATAGGAGATGTCGCTATAGACCATGATGGCTTTAAAAGGATAATAAGTGAATACTACAAACAACTCTACACACGTAATTCAACAATTCAACAATTTGATGAATCAAATTCCTCAAAAACCGTGAGGGAACAAAACTCTCTGAAGATGAAGTTGATAAGAATCCTTAACTATTAAAGAATTTAAATTTGTAGTTTAAAATACCCAAAAAAGAAATCTGCAATCCCATATTATCCTACTAGGAGATCCTATTAAACATTTAAGAAGAATTAACACCCATTCTAAACAGTATCTTTCAGAAAATAGAAGAGCCAGAAAAACTTCCCAAATAATCTTTTTAAGTCCAGCATTATCCTGACACCTACACAGGACAAAACACTTCAAGAACAGAATTCTGTAGAACAATATCTCTCATTATCATAAATACAAAAACTTCTCAACCAAATATTACTAAATTACTAAATTGAATTCAGGAATACATCATACACACACACACACACACACACACACACACACACACACACACACAGAATAATAATAGGCTATAATCAAGTAGGATTTATCCCAGGAATGTAAAACTGGCTTAATATTTGAAAATCACTCAAGGTTGGGGCACCTGGGTGGCTCAGTGGGTTGAACATCCGACTTCAGCTCAGGTCATGATCTCAGGACTTGTGAATTTGAGCTCTGCAGTGGGCTCTGTACTGACAACTCAGAGCCTGGAGCCTGCTTTGGATTCTGTGTCTCCCTCTCTCTCTGCCCCTCGCCCGCGCATACTCTGTCTCTGTCTCTGTCTCTCTCTCTCTCTCCCTCTCTCAAAAATAAATAAACGTTTAAAAATTTTTTTAAAAATGAAAAAATTACTCAAGGTAATCCACCACATTAATATTCTATAAGAGTAAAATCCACATGATCCTATCAACAGATGTAGAAAAAAACATTTGACATAATTCAACATTCATTCTGGAGAAAAACTCTCAAGAAACTAGGAATACAAAAGGACTACAACTTCATAAAAGCCATCTATAAAAAACATACAGCCAAGATCACACTTAATGATCTTGTGAAAGATTTTGTGAAAGTGAAAGACTGCTTTCCCCGCAAGATTAGGAGGAAGGTGAAGATGTCTACTCAATACCCCTGTTTAACATCATACTGGAAGGCTCTGCCATTGCAATAGGCAAAAAATATATCTAAAAGGTACACATATCAGAAAGAAAACATTAAAACTGTCCCTATTTGTAGATAGCATGATTATATGTAGAAAATCAAATAGAATCTACAAAAAAGACAAAACTAAACTAAACTAAAACTAAAGATGAGTTTAGTGATCATACACATAGTGAATACAGACGCAAAAATTTCTTTGTATTTCTATATACTGACAATATACAATTGGAAGCTGAAATTTTTTTTGGAAACTGAAATTTTAAAAATAGACATTTATAATGTCTCTAAAGAAAGAAATACATAGCTAGAAAACAAACAAAACATATTCAGTTCTTAGATGTGGCACCAAAAGCCATAAAGTGCTGATGAAAGAATTCAGAGCTCTAAATAAATGGTGACATACCATGTTCATGGATGGGAAACCTCAACATAATAAAGATTTTCATTTTACCCGAATTTATTTATATAGCTAAGGAACATAATCCCAATCAAAATCCCAGAAGGATTTGTATACATATAGACAAACTGATTCTAAAATTTATATACAGTGGTAAAGGAAGTAAAATAGCTAACTCAATTTTGAAAAAGAAAAGTTGGAGGAATCACATTATTCCATTTTATAAATTTCTATGAACCTACAGTAATCTGGGGTGCCTGGATGGCTCAGTCGGTTGAGCATCTGATTCTTGATTTCAGCTCAGGTCACAATCTCATAGTTGGTGAGATCAAGCCCCACATCAGGCTATGTGCTGACTGAAGAGCCTGCTTGGAATTCTCTCTCTCTCTCTCTCTCTCTCTCTCTCTCTCTCTTTCTCACCCTCTCTCTCTCTCTGCTCCTCCCCTGCTCATGCTGCCTCTCTGCCTCGCTGTCTCCTCAAAACAAACAAACATTAAAAGAGAGAGAGAGAGAGAAACTATAGTAATCAGTGTAATATTAGCCAAGAGATAAATATATAGGTCATTGGAACAGAAGAGTGGAAAAACATACACAAAATAGCCATTTGATTTTAAACAGACATGCAAAAGCAATTCAATGGAGAAATAATAATCTTTTCAACAAATGGTATTAGAACAGTTGGACATCCACATGCTAAACAAACAAATGAACAAACCTTGATCTAAACCTTATAATTTATATAAAATGTTAAACTCCTAAGGATCATAGATATGTTTAAAATTAAATTAAAACACTTAAAGCATAGGAGAAATTTTCATGATCTAGAAGTAGGCAAAGAGTTCTTAGATGCGGCAACAAAACATGATCTATAAAAGAAGAAATTGAGGGGCGCCTGGGTGGCGCAGTCGGTTAAGCGTCCGACTTCAGCCAGGTCACGATCTCACACTCCGTGAGTTCGAGCCCCGCATCGGGCTCTGGGCTGATGGCTCGGAGCCTGGAGCCTGTTTCCAATTCTGTGTCTCCCTCTCTCTCTGCCCCTCCCCCGTTCATGCTCTGTCTCTCTCTGTCCCAAAAATAAATAAATGTTGAAAAAAAAATTTTAAAAAAGAAGAAATTGATAAATTGGATGTATAAAAGTTAAAAATTTATGCTCTATCAAAAACATTGTTACAGGAATGGAAAGATATAATATTCAAGGATAAAATATTGCAGTTTACATACCTGAGAAAGGACTTGTATCTAGAATATGTAAAGAACTCTCAAACCTTAACAGTAAGGTAAAAAGCAACCCAAACAAAAATATTCAAGTCTTGAACAGATAGAAAAGGGGGTATATGGATGAAAAATCAGTACATGAAAATATATTCATCATCATTAGCCATTAGAAAAATTGAAATTAAAACCAGAATGATGTATTCCTACATATCTATTGGAATGATAAAGTAATACTAATAATACCAAATACTGTCAGGGATGAGGAGCACCTGGAACTTTCATACATTGCTCTTGGTGATACAAAATGGTACACTCATTATGCAAAAAACAGTCTGGCATTTTTTCATAAAATTAAATAAATATTTATTATGTCACCCAGAGATTTTACTCTTGGGTATTCACTCATATTTTCCTAAAGCAGTGAACATAAAGGACTGAGCTGCTGAATATGGCAGGGCCAAAAATAGGAAGGCATGATAGTTTTGATATTCATAAACTGATGAACAAACAGAAGTTTGGCTAGGCTAACAACCTGCCCAGGGTCACATGGAGAGTAAATGGCAAAAGTATATTCAAATCTGAGTCATTTATTTTTTTTATCAATCAAATGGTTGATTGATCTTTATGACACAAACCAACATGTTTGACGACTCCTTATTCAGTATATAATTAATTTTCTTTTCACTGAGCTATGCTTTTTGTTGTGACAGAAGCCAGTCTATCCAGAGAATTAAACTGTCATTTTCCACCTCTATGACTTCCCTTCCAGGTTTTGGCAGGAATGTGAATTTAAAGTGAACATATCATAAAGATACATGACCTAGTCATTGTGACCATGATGATCATTCTTTGGGACCGGTATTGATTCCGCAGCAGTTCTAAGTACAGATCATGAGAACAAATTTTGAACTTGGATCAGATACAGTGCCACCTAGCTCAGCAGTCACAAAGGCAATAGGGATTTGAAGGATTTACCTCAATAATAAATCAGAAAACACTTCAGTTTCAGTTCATTAAACATCATTTCATATTGGTATAACAAGTTATTAAAAGATTCCAGAGGTTATTTATATTTCTAGGATCTTCTTCAAATTCTTGTTTGAGTCATTTATTTTAAGCTCTGTGGCTTTTCCATCGTCGTATTTTAGAGAGATGGGAAGTTCTTTTGTTAGAGATCTTCTGTTGAGGTGTCAGAGCAGGAGGGACCACATTATGATTTTTGTGGGGCCTGGGCACTTTTGCCTTCATAGGCCCCTTCTTTCATAATAATATTAATTTCAAATCTTACTTTTGATACAACTTTAAGAATTTTAAGATTCTATTTTTTTAAGTAATCTTTAAACCTAATGTGGAGTCTGAACCCACAAGCCTGAGATCTAGAGTCCCAAGTTCTAACAACTGGGCCGGCCAGGTGCCCCAGCTTTGGATATAACCTTAAATATTTTAATTATTTTCCTACTTTAGGCGAAATTTAATAGATTTTTCAGGGACCCTAAAATTTTAATTTTCTTTAAATTTTCATTTGAAGAAAATGAAACTTTTTCTTCAATTTCAAAGGTGTGTTTTCTCTCCTGATTTTAAAAGAAATTAAAAAATTTTTATGGTCCCCTAATGTGTTGAGTGTCATCAGCAATATGCCTATTGTGCCTAATGGATAAACTGTTCCTGCAAGCAATCCAAACATTGGGACAATCCTATACATTTCTTAGAGAGAGGGCATGATAGTGGTATTACCACAATGATAATACTTCTGACTCCAGTCAGCTTAAATCAGATCTTCAGGGAAAGGGTTAACACATAGTTATCACATTGCTATAAGCAAATACATTTGAGTCTATGGATCTTGACATTTTCTTTTCAGTAAAACAAACTCATTCCCTTCATCCACACTCAAACACTATAAATTGCCAAGTGAGAATGAAAAGAGAACAAATAATGAAGGGAGCAGACCCTAGCTTTCTGGGAAGCTGTCAATCAATTATACAGCTTCCTTTCTCTGTTGCTGCAACTATTGGACCAACTGAGCTCCCTGAGCTGTAGTAATCAGCAGTAGCTGGGTGGGCAGATCATTACTTGCATCCCCTACAGGGCAGAGCGAAACTGGTATTTTCCACTTGCAGACATCACTATTCTTTATCAAGACTATATCACCCCTCTAACTGGGAAATGTTACCATGAATCAACCTTTGGTCACACCTCTCAGATATCATATGAATGCATTTAATCTGCAGTTCTCTTCAGTCATTTTCTCTATTTCCCACTTGTGTGCCTTTATTCATGTGTTCTTTCTGCCTCAAATACTCTTTCCCCTCTTCCATTTATCAGCCTCCTAGCCAACCTTCAAGACCCAGGCTCCACCTATTCTTTGGCTGCTTTCCAGATCCTTGCTCTCAGAATTAATGTTTCTTTTCTTTCTATATAAATTCTAGTTATCTCTGCCTCTACTATAAAACATGTATTGTAGTTAATCGTGTTGTATCCTTTCCAAAGTACACAAAGATCTTACCTTGCCTATTTTTCTATCTTCCATTCTGCCTGGAAAGTATTCAAAAGCAATTGTTGAATTTGGGGACTGAGTTGAGGTTCTTTAGGTTCGTCATTGCTGTAATTCTTCCCATTTGACTCTTCCATATATCTTGATTTGAAAGATGCAAAATATGCAAGCCCTTGAGCATCTGAAGAGCTAATGCATGTTGCTGAGCACTTCAGACAATCCTCAATGAACTGTTATACTTCAAAGAATCTGTTAAGGATTCAGGATGAAATCGCTCGGTTAAGTCCCTATGTAGGGACTATCACGTAGTTTATCAGGAACCACCAGTCCAGTGATACCTTAAAGCAGGATCCCAAGTTACCTTTGATCACAAAATCCTTAGTAGCTGCCACTGTGCTCAGGAAGAAATGCCTGTATCTCCCCAAGTCCAAGCTCTGGGAGTGTCTGCATGGACCCTACTTCCTACCTTCATCATTTCAACTTCCTTCAGCATTATTACTAAATAACTTACTAAAATATAATAGCTACCATTTCCCAAACATTGACTGTGCTTCGGGCACTATTTGGTTAACCATACATTGTGTCACTTTTCCTTAAAATATCTCATATTGCTATTACCATGTAATTAAAAAAAAAAAAAAAACAAATTCTAAATGGACCAAAACTGCTCAAGATGACTGGATATGTTCTGCACAACCCTATTGGTGGTCAGAAGACCACATCTCTTTCCTCTAGGAAGTCTGTAGCATAAAGCGGAAGCAATTAGAGATGTGGTGAAATGAGGAGTTATCTTTTGAAGTGCCTGAAGCATCCTACCCTGGTGTTATGTCACATGTCTCCTCACAAGTGCTTTGTACAAGGTAGATGCCCAGGACATGTTGGGGCCACTGCTACTGTGTAATATTTATATGAACTCTTGAAAATCTTAAAAATAAAAGGCCAAGGAGAAGTAGTTATTTTAGCTCTACAAAAAGAAGCTTGAAGTTTAGAGGCAAGGAAGACTATAAATGAAAGATACATTCAAAGGTTCATACCTAGAACTCAACAGCCTTATACTTCAGCATACCCAGAGGAGGCCTTAGATTCCTGAGTGCTTCTGCTGTACTTCTTACCCTTCCTTTCTAGTAAGATATAGGGGGAAAGAAGGGAGGCAATGATAACTTTACAAGTATACATTTGAAATTGTTGGTATATAGCAGGAGAAGGCAATAAAACATTTTTATGATACCACTAGATGTTTAGGATTTACTCCCTTTCTGAATATCTGTATCTGCGAGTGGATTAAGGGAATAATTGTGAGGACTCAGCCATATCACACCAAGAGAATATAAGCAAGATAGCAAATGTCCTTTCTGTCCACCTAACACATGGGGGAAAGTTTCTGTGGCTCCTTTCTTGTCCTCCAAAGACTGTGCAAGACTTCTCCAGCACATGCATAGGTCTGTATCAAATTCTGGGAAATTTCTCTTAAAAATGAGGCTTTATATAACAGAAAAGGCCTAGAGTTGGGTTATCAAATACTTGAATTGAGACCTGATAGTGCTATTTAGGGTAGATTTTCAGAAGTCACATGAGATCCCAAATTTCCATTTATCTGCAGAGCTAAGGCCTCTGCAGAGCTAAGACCTCTAACACTTACAGTGCTGATACCAACTGACCCACAGTGTTGTGAAAATTCAATGGGATAATACACGAGGTGTATTTTGCAGCCTGTAAAAGGGCTATTCAATATTTACTTCTTATTTTTAATTATTTTTGAAACTGAAAATCTAAAAAACTAAGACAGTCATATAAAAAGCTCACTAAAGGGGACAAACTTAGCATTCTCTTGGGAATTAGACATAAAACAATCCTTTTAAAATGTGCTTTTATTCTATGTGGACATTGATTTATCATAAATTATTCATTATGTCTCTGAGGCTTGTTTAATCAGACAGAGACAATCATAAAATGTGTAGGTCTAAGTGACTTTAGATATGTGCCCACAGATTCACAGATTATCTTTGTTGCCTGAAACAAAAATCCTGGCATGGGGTTGGGAGTACTGAACCAGCAGGATTTCTCTTTTCTTTTCTCTTCCTTTCCTATCTTTTTTCCCCTGGGAACTCTATGAATACCATTTTCTCATAGTATTCTGTTACCTTTTCTGGCCTTCTATAAGACTACATGGTTCCTACAGAATTAAACTCAAAGGCAGCAATAAAAAAAGTTTCATGCAGTTTTGCAAACATAAGGGGAAAAAATCATAGATCCTGTCACATTTGGAATCAGAATTAATTTTTCATAAACAAAGCATGATCCATGTAAAGTAGCCAACTTAGATGGCAAGAAAGATTTCCTCAGTGCTACTAAAGAAATCCCCAGTCTTCAGTAAGAGCATTTATAACCCTAAAAAAAAAAGGAGTCTAGAATAACTAAAACCATTTAAAGCAGTAGAGAGAGACAGCCCAATTTTTCTAAATTTCTGATTGCCAGGGGAAAAGTTCAAAAAATAAATACTCATTATGACACCTAATTAAAACCACCACCACTGCCCCCCTCTCTTCATTGGCTAAGGGAGCCCCGT
This sequence comes from Herpailurus yagouaroundi, assembly GCF_014898765.1. Classification (NCBI taxonomy): domain Eukaryota; kingdom Metazoa; phylum Chordata; class Mammalia; order Carnivora; family Felidae; genus Herpailurus; species Herpailurus yagouaroundi. Next base: position 7,794,706 of record NW_024412432.1, on the reverse strand, counting down.
GTTGTGTGAAACAATGGCAAATTCCAGGAGAAGGTGCTTTCTGGTAAACTCCAAAGCCAAACAAGATAGTAAGCCATCATCACTCTTTGTTCTTGTGAAGGACTTACTAGGGATATAATGGAAAAAAACTGCTATAACAAAAAAAAAAATTGATTTCCATTGGAAATAGGAATTTTGCCAGGCGACTATGCCATGACTAGCTTCCTCTCTTATATCCTGTCTCTGCCTACTGGGAAGCACTTGGAAACTCTGACTGAGCATCACCATTTCAAGTTTGTTTCATACTGACAGGAATAAAAATGATGCTTGCATATATGACATTCTAAAAATTGCTTTCAGAGCATCATTACCACAATGAGCATTTCAGAATGTTTTTTTTTCCTGTCTTCTTTCCCAAACAGCTCATATAGAATATTTTCCCTCCTCACATCCTTTTAAGTAAAACATCAATTTAAGCCCAGCAAGACTCTAACTGAGGAGCATTTTGATTCCTTGGGTAGATATGGTGACAATGTAACTAAGCTTGATGTGTGGGGGAAGGCTTTTATTGTTTTGCATTCTGGAATTCCAAAAGCAAGTCTAGCTTTGTATTTTTGCCAAATTGGAGCTGATGGAAACACTTCAGGGAGTGACCTGGGTTGCAAAGTGTGCTAGGGAAACAAGTTCCTTGACTGGTTATAAAGGAGTGAGATGCCTAAGGGAAAAAGATGCAAGGTAAACAGCAGCAGTGGTAGGGCCTATAGTTGTAACTTTAGTCCAGCACAAAAAAAGACATCAAATGGAAATATATTCATATTTAAAACCTATAAATGCAAACCAACGCTCCATGGCCCCAGTACTCAGATTCATCCATTAATCCCAAAAGTTCTGGGTTCTACTGATTGCCCTGGAGCAAGAATAGTACTGGCTCCATTTTCTCCCTTGTCTGATTGGTTTTGGAGCTGCTGTCAATAGCTCCTTTCCCCAAAAAGTTCCCTGTGTCTCCATATATGTGTCTGCCATCTTGAGAAGTTAGGACTTAATGTGTTTACATGTACATGGCAATACAGAAATACAGACATAATTCCTAGTGGCAAGTTACAAGTGGAAATCCCTAAACTCCTTGCCTAATTTAATTTTGGATAGGATGTCAAATCTAAGGGGCAGGGCACAAGGGCAACCATTCTCGCATGAATATTCCAGGTATATAGTCTAGAACCCAAAGTCCTGGTTGGTTGTTTGTATATTTTGGATACAAGTCTTTTATTGGATGTATTTGCAAACATTTTCTCCAATGTAGCTGCTTAATTTTTATTCTCTTAACAATGTTTTTTACAGAACAGAAGTCTTGTGTTTTAATGAAGTTCAACTCATCAGTTTTTCTTTCATGGGTAGTTCTTTGGTTATTGTATCTAGAGTCTCATAGCCTAGGTCACCTAGATTTTCTGCTGTGTAATCTTCTAGAAGTTTTGAAGTTTTGTGTTTTACATTTAGGTCTGTGGTTCATTTTGAGAGATTTTTGTGAAAGATGTAAAGTGTATGTATAGATCCCTTGCTTTTTAATTTTTTTGTTGTTGTTTGGTTTGGTTGTTTGTTGTGTTTTTTACCTGTGGATGGCCAGCTGTTCCAGCACCATTTGTTGAAAACGCTATTGTTTCTTCATTGGATTGCATTTGTTGGTTCACCAAAGATTAATTGACTATATTTGTGTGGTCTGTTTCTCAGCTCTCTGTTTCACTGCTCTATTTGCCTGTTCTTTTGCCAATACCACACTGTTTTGATTACTGTAGATTTATATAAAGTTTTGAAGTCAATGTCAGTCCTCTGACTTTATTCTTCTTCAATATTATGTTGGCTATTCTGGGTCTTTTGCTTTTCTTTATAAATTTCTCAATGAGGTTTTTTTTTTTTGTTAATATAAATCCAGGATACAACCTATAGAGTCTAAAGATTACTAAATCAACATTAAAGCATGTACTTCCACTTTCACATTTAATAGAGTAAACATCATGGTGATCATTTAAAAATAAAAATAGGGGCGCCTGGGTGGCGCAGTCGGTTAAGCGTCCGACTTCAGCCAGCTCACGATCTCGCGGTCCATGAGTTCGGGCCCCGCGTCAGGCTCTGGGCTGATGGCTCAGAGCCTGGAGCCTGTTTCCGATTCTGTGTCTCCCTCTCTCTCTGCCCCTCCCCCGTTCATGCTCTGTCTCTCTCTGTCCCCAAAATAAATAAACGTTGAAAAAAAATTTTTTTAAATAAAAATAATTTGTCACAAATTCAAATGACCTTTTCAGACCCCCTATCTTATGAGCTATGTTGCTACAGGAAAAGGAAGTTCCTCTTCCTTGCTACTTGAAAGTGTCATTTGTCAGACCAGGGCAAAAAGATCAGAAGTAATTTCCAGTTGTCATACTATAGAATGTATAAAATTGTGAGCCCTCTTATGTTTCCTCCATTTTTCTTGAATGATATGGAAAATGGTACATTCCAAAGGCTAACAACTACTAGTAAAGATAGGACTTTATTTCTCCCACAGATTAGGCACAACGAAATCTGAGATACACCTTTCTCTAAAATTCAAAATCTTTTGGGTCTTCTTCATTTAATACCTTTGGCTTTTCAGGTAAAAATTCAAGGTATTTTTATTCACATTCATATTACATTCACAGCAATTTTGACAATTTGGGGTAACAAACATATTATATGGACTAGAACAAACATATTATCTGTATCAGGACTAGAAATGGGTTCAAATTCTTGGAAGAGTTAGTACATATAGTGGATTATCATTCATTGTTAACTCTCCAAAATCTTCCAATGGTTCTTAGAGCCTTCCTAGAGCTTACATTCATAGAACTCCTCCCATTCCTTCTTTCAGAGGCTTTCTCTCGAGATCTTATCTCATTCTATAAACATCTTTGTGAGTGACTTTTCATTAACAGGCATGTTCCATATTTATTTAGCTGCCTCTCTTTCCTTCATACCTATATCAACTCTGTTAAACTTTGTAGGGCAAGGATGAGTATGTCAACTTGACCCCATATAATGAGACATTAAAAGCAAATTTTCAACAAGGAATAGCGTAACAATCATTTACAAGAATGAATACCATCAGCATGTCTTCAGTAGGAATCCATGGTCATACCGTATGCATTGTCACATGGTAGTATTAGAATTAGGCTTAAAAAAAAAAGAACCCACAGATCTTTACACACACACACACACACACACACACACACACACACACACACACGCTTAATGCAAAATCAGATGTTTTTCCCATGATATCAGCAAGGAACATCCTTCATTGTCCATTCTTCTCCTCATTTTCTAAATAATATGAGTCCCACCCAATGGAAGTCCTGTTTTGGAGTGATTCATCTCTTTCAGTAACAGTACCATCACATCCACTTTGTTCCAGTTACAAGATGCAGTCGCCAGAATAATTTAATGCCCTCCTGCTAATTGCCAAGGCTAATAGAGGAACTGCTATAGCTCTTCAAATGCTTTTCATTTACATGTTGATTTCTCACTTTCCCACTTGGGAAAGGTGTGTTTGGCTCTAACTGCTTTTGATCTAATGGTTCTGTAGTCTGACCTACTTTCATTTTTCTTACTGCTGACATTTATTTTATTTTCTTTATTTAAGGGCAGAAAATAACAGAAAAGGTAATCAGCATGCATTTAGGTCATTGTAAGTGTCCCAGTTACATTTGCATTTTTCTGCTTAAAGTCTAATGCTGCCTTTGAATGATTTAAGATATTTGGACAAGGGGAAAAATAACACTTCCTTCCTATAAATCCAGAGTGAAAACAAAGAGAATACATAATCCACCTGCCTTGATTTGGGACTATGTAAGTTACAACAGCTACAGCCATAGATTTTGCCTGGCTCCCAGACATCATCCCTTTAGGACCAGGTAAGGCAGAGAGCCCCCTATTCCCTTACAGCTCAAGAGGCTTTGAAGGACCCAGCAAACAGAGCCTACCTTTTTGATTACTGAGTTTCAAGGCAGAGTGTGATCTTTGTCCCATGTAGGAGAGGTGACATCCAACAGAGGAATCCCAGAGCTCTGTCTTACTCTCTCACTACAGGGAATAATACAAGAATCATGTATGCTTCAAGGATCATTTACATATTTCAAGAATCAGAATAAGGTTGGTATAGACCTACAAAATGATTAAGTAACAATGAGAACACTGCATCTAAAAGATAAAATTGTGCCACACTATTGGGGTGTTTGGGACAGACACTGGAGACAGACAGGAATCACAGTGATGAGTTTAGCAATAAAAGGGCTCCAGAGAGTGGTAGGAGCTCATCTAAACCTCCGGTTAGAGGGTCTTACATCAATTTATCAGTGATGGTTTTCTTTTACTCCTCAAGGATTCGGAGTGTAGCATTTCCCAAAGTGCCTTTTACTTTTTAATAGTTGCTCCTATGGTTTCTCTAGTCAAATTAGGTATGAGGAATTTTGGTTTACAGAAAGTTTGTTTCTTTTGTTTTTAATTTACAACTTCTCTGACTTTTTAATTTGGAAATGTGTGTTGTGACTCTTCCAAAAGAGAGGAAAGGTATTAAATATAAACCAATTGACCAAGGAATTCCCTTTATGGAATGATACTATTCTGTAATTGTTATTGAAATCACATGTGCATATAGTTAAGAAATCAGATTTGCAGATCAAATGGTAATGACCATCACAGTCTCTGACCCCCCATTTCTGGCCACTATATTCCTACTCCAGTAGGAACCTTCATCTAGGCAAGTATGTTTTAAGATTTTCTGGATTTTTCTATCATACACTTACAAAATTATTTATTATCAACTTTTGAAATGAAATTTTGACCATCTGCATTGATGGACTGGGAATTTTAGTTAACTTGTACCATATGTCCATTCTCTCTCTACCCTCTTCTTAAAATAGTTATATAATTACTTTAATCATGAGTTTTGTAACTTTATTTTTTAAGGTTATTTTTTAATAAGTTTATTATTTTTATTTTGACAGAGATAGAGATAGTGCAAAGTGAGGGGCAGAGAGAGAAAGAGGCACAGAATCTCAAGCAGGCGCCACACTGTCAGCACAGAGCCCACTGTGGGGCTTGAACTCACAAAACCATGAGATCATGACCTGAGCTGAAACCAAGAGTTGGACGCTTAACTGAACCAGCCAGGCACCCCAAGTTTTATAACTTTAAATGAACACACATAAAAGCTGTTTCTTATGCCATCTACTTTTTTGTCCTTTTCATCTCCAAGTACTTTTAGATTTACAGAAGAATTGTAAAGATAGTACAAAGAGATTCCATATGCCCTTACCTAGCTTCTCTCAATGTTAACACCTTATATAACCATGTTGCATTTATCAAAATAAAGAAACTAACATTGGTATAATACTAGTATACATCAGAGACATTATTTTTCTCAGTGTATTCTTTTCCTGTTCCATGACCCAGTCTTGAATACCACATTATATTTAATTGACTTGTCTCTAGACTTGCCTTCAGGCTATAAGAGTTTCTTAGTCTTGCTTGTCTTTCCATAACCCCCAAACTTTCAAAGAGTACTGGTCAGGTTTTTATCTAGTGTTTTATCATGATTGTACTGAAGTTATGGATCTGGGGGAAGAATACCACAGAGGTGTCCTTCTTTTCATCTCAGGGGTACATGATATCAACGTGACTTATTACTGGTTATATTAACTTTGATCACTTGGATCAGAGACCATTAGCAAAGTTTCTCCACTGTAAATTACCATTCTTCCCTTCCTGTGCACTATTCATTAGAATAGATAAGTGCAGCCATACTCAAGGGTAGAAGAATTAAGCTCTAACTCCTGCAGCCATGAGTATCAAAGAGTTTATGGGTATATGTTAAAATCACAACAAAAGATAATAAGTTGTGGGGGAAGATACTTTGAGACTATGCAAATCTTGCCTTAAACAATCTCTCACTAATTTAGAATTCATCAGTGGATCTTGCCTGCAGTAATCATTACTGTGGTATTCTAATGTCGATTTTCTATTTCCCTCATTAACACTCTATTTATAAATTAGAATTCTTTTGTAAGGAAGATTTGTTCCTTCTCTTCTATTTAGTCATATATGTATGTATGTATGTATTCAAATGTTATTTATATCAATATCAGTATCAGCTCACGTCAGCTCATGGATATTGAATTTTTTCTTTGGATTACAATTCAATAATATAATTAATTTCTTACTTAAATTTTTCCAGTTTTAATCACTTGAAGCTCTTTCAGAGTAACTCTTATGTCCTTTTAACATGCTCCATTTTTTTTTAAGGACTTTCTTATTTTTTGTCACTATGAGATAGTTCAGACTCATATTTTTCCTAATCTAGTCCTAAAATAAGCCATTTCTTCAAGGTTTCCCTGGCTGCTTTTATTAAAGAACATTATTTAAAACAAATATCTGAATCCTAGGTGTACTTATTGTGAATGGGGTATCACTGCTTGTAGCCCCTATCAGAGAAGAGGGCTAGGAAATAATGTATGTATACTAACCTATGTGTACACACATATCTCTATTTGTTTCTGTACTTGTGTGTATGTGTGTAAACATGAGTTCATACTGATATCTCTGACCCTATCTGGCCTAGGTTTCATCCTAGCATTTCCAACTTGCTTATCTGTAACTTCTTTCTCTGACAGTATAAATGACTGGGTTCTCATAATATACATATATGTACTTATTGAATCTACTGTTTGGATATAGTTAGTTTCCGAGTTGCTAAATCATATTCCTATAAGAAAAAAAAGTTTATAAACTAAAATACAATGTTTGTGTACAGTTCTTTCTTTAGGCTTAGAAAATCTAACCTTACTGTTTTTCAAAAATATTTAGCTTCTTTTTTCTCCATCCCCTTCAATGAGTTGATCGCATTTGTTTGTAATAATAGTTGACGTATTGTGGATTGTGGCAAAGTCCTATATCCACCATCACAGTAACATATAGAAGAGTTACACTGTTCTAAAAATTGCCTTGTGTGATCCATTTGTAGTCTACTCTTCCCTTGCTACCAATTCCTGGCAAGGGAATTGCCTGCTACCATTTGCCATCCCTATATAGTTTTGCCTTTTCCAGAGTGCTATATAAAGTAAATCATACAATATATAGACTTTTGGGTCTGGTTTCTTTCACGTAGCTAAATACATTTATATTTTGGCCATGTTGTTGAGTGAATTAATAGTTTTGTTTGTTTTTTTTTTTTTAATTGCTGAGCAATATTCCAATATATGGATATAGCCAGTTGTTTATCCATTCACCCACTAGAAGGACATCTGGGTTGCTTCCAGTTTTTGACAATTATGAATACAGATTTTTGTGAGAACATAAAATTATAATTCACTTGGGAGTGTGACTGTTGAGTCATACAGTAAAGTATGTGTTTTTTAAGAAATTGCTAGACTTTTCCAAAATGGCTGTAGCATTCTGCATTTCCATGTGAAATGGAATGAGAATTCCTGTAGTTCCTCATTGTCCCTAGTGCTTGGGATTGTCAGGGTTTCAGGAGGATTTCTTTCATTTGCTTTTACTTTTAACTATTCTAAGAGTTGTGTAGTTGTATGTTATTGTACTTTTAATTTGTATTTACATAAAGAGATAGACAGTGAAGCTGTTTAGGCACAGAGTATCCCTTTGTGGAAGCTTATTAATTAATTACTTATTCAATTTATTTAGTAGATATAGAACTATTCTGGTTATGTATTTCTTCTTAAGTAAGTTTCCATAGTTTGTGACTTTCAAAGAACGAGTTCATTTCGCTAAGCTTGTAGAATTTATGAGCAGAGATGTATTTTTAGTAATCTCTTGTTATCCTTTTAAACTGTGTTGGGTCAGTACGGATGCCCCCTATTTCTCTCCTGATATTAGTCTTTAGTGTCTTTTCTCTTTTATTTCTTGGTCAGTCTGGTAAAGATTTGTTCATTGTAATGATTTTCTCAAGAACCAGGTTTGGGTTTCACTGAATTTTCTCTATTGTTTTGTTGTTGTTGTTGTTGTTGTTGTTGTTGTTGCTGTTATTAATTTCATTGATTTCTATGCTAATCTTTTTTTTTCTTCTGCATTTTTAGGTTTAATTTCTCTTCTTTCTCTAGTTTCTTGATTTGGTAAATTAGGTTACTGGTTTTTAGATCTTTTAATTTCTAATATAAGCATTTAATGCTATAAATTTCCCTCAGAGCACAGTTCCAGTTGTATCCTACCGATTTTGATGTTTTGTTTCCATTTTGAGTGTAAAATATATTTTAAAAATTTCCTTTTTACTTCCTATTTGACTCAAAGGTAACTTTGAAATATACTGCTTAGTTTCAAAATAATTTTTACTTTTCCCTATATCTTTCTGTTATTGATCCCATTGTTTAATTTTGTTATGGACAAGAAGATACTTTGTGTTATTTAAATTCTTTTAAACTTGTTAAACTTGCTTTTATGGCTGAGGATATGGTCTATCTTGGTGAATGTTTTATGTGCACTGGAGAAGAATGTGTATTCTGCTATTGTTAACTAAAGGATTCCATAAATGCCAATTAAGTCTAATTGGTTGACAGTATTATTCTAGTTGTCTATATCCTCAATTATTTTTTACTTATTTGTTCTGTCAATTACTGAGAAGAGATTGTTGAACTCTCCAACTATAGTTAGACTGTCTATTTCTTCTTTAAAATCTAACACTTTGGGGGCACCTGGGTGGCTCAGTCGGTTAAGTGTCCAACTCTTGACTTCAGCTCAGGGGTTCAAGCCTGGCATCGAGCTCTGCACTGACAGTACAGAGCCTGCTTGGGATTCTCTCTCTCCCCCCTCTCCTCTCTGCCCCTACCCCTCTGGCAGGTGCACGCACTCGCTCTCTCTCTCCCTCTCTCTCTCTTTCTCTCAAAATAAATAAATAAATAAACTTAAAAAAAATCTAACATTTTGTCTCATGTATTTTGAAGCTCTGTTGTAAGATGCAAATACATTTAGGATTTGTGTGGCTTTTTGAAAAATTTCCCGTTTGTCACTATGTAATGTCCCTTCATCCAAACTCTTCTTTGCGTGAAATACACTATCCCACCTTTCTCTTAGTTAGTATTTGTATAATATACCTTTCTCCATCCTTTTAGAATATCTATGTTTTTATATTTAAGTGAATTTTTGTAAATAACATTTAGTTAAGTCTTGCTTTTATCCATTCTCACAATTTGTCTTTTGAGTGGTGTGTTTAGATCATGCACATTAATAAAGCATTACTGGTATGTTTAGATTAATATCTATCATCAAGTTTTCCATTTGTTCTGTTTTTTCTTTTTTTTTGTTTTTCTTGTGTTAATTGAGTATTTTTATTCCATTTTATTTCATCTCTTAGTTTATTATTTATACTTTTTTCCTATCTGTTGTTAGCTATATATTTATATTTACATCGACAATGCTGACAACACTCAAAAATCATAATTCTGAAACAGTCTCCTATACTTTGCCTATAGGTTGAGTCTAAATTTTATATTTGCAACACAATGACTTGGTAATATTATTCATTGGAAAATCATAAACTGTGCTATGATTATATGTCTTTCTTCTCAGTTAAGCACATAATACTTTGCACTACTCAAAGAAAAATATACAAAAGGTTTCCCATTTCTAACATGCCCTAAGTACTCAAAAGTATGCTGCATTTTGCTGTATACTTGAACAACACTTTTCTCAAGCAGTTTTATTCCTTATTTACAATATTTCTTATTGATGTTCTTTCTTTCTTTGTATGAGGGTGATACATGTAATAGTCACTGTATTTTTACCTTGTCCAAAGTTTACAACATTTTTCTACTGGTAGAATCCATTCAGCTGTTTTCCTTGAAGCCCACTAACTTCCCACTGCAATTATGACCACGAATTTCTTGCACAGTATGCTATTCTTTCTTAAGCATCTAATTGTCTTTTTATTTTCTTTTGTTCTCTCTTTACCACATTTTAAACTTAGTTCACTGATTTATTTTTCAAGAGTCTTCTGTTCTCCTGCTCAAATTTGGACTGACTTTTCTCTAGGCCTACTGGGGCATTCATTACTGCTCTCCAAGGTGGAATAAATGTTCCTGGAATCCTCTAACTTCCTCCTTCTAGGGTTACTTACTGCTTTGCTAGAACACTTGTTTACATGTCCTCATAGGAAAGTGTGCTTCAGGAGGCATATGGGTAAAATTTTTATCCTTTACATGTCTGAAAACTGCTGTTATTCTGCTCTCAATAATAATAATAATGATAAATAATAATAATAATTTGATTAAGTAGAGAAATACAAGTTAAATAATCTTTTGCACTATTTGAGTACAATAAGAAATTGAGACCCAGAGGAAATGAGGATTTTATTCTGGGGCACAATCATCCACACTAGCTACACCAAAATCATTCAAGACAATTTGTTCAACTCATTTGGGAGGAAAAAATATCTGAGATTCATTTGGTCTGAGATTTAAATGTCTGTCTGTCAGCCCTCTGTAACTCAATATGGGATGGTTTCTTGTTCTGTATAGACTTCTGATTAATTATTCTCTATGGTTTTAGATCCATCTTTCACTCATGCTCCATTGGACTTGCAAATTTGAGTCAGAAGCTTTGCCAAAGTTCTGCTAGGAAAAGTCAGCTGCCTTACTTTCAGAGACTTTTGTCTGTATATTTTAGGTTCTGGTTAACTTCTCAACTTTATCAGTTGAAAATTCTATTCCTTTCTTAGCTTCTGGAAATTTGATGGAACTTCTCATTCTACATCATTCTCACCAGCTTCTCTATTATCTTTGTCATTTTGGGTTTATATGAATGTTATTCTTTTAGTTTTATTATATTGAGAACTTGTGAGGTAGAAAGGATAAATGCAGTTACTCAGTCTTTTATCTTAAACCAGAAGCTTTTGTAACAAACATAAATGTTCTCCCTTCAAAAAAGAGAAGATACTGATACCTGATAAAGTTGATGTAATGGAAGGGCACCCGGGTGGCCCAGTTAGTTAAGCATCCAACTTCAGCTCAGGTCATGATCTAACAATTCGTGGGTTCAAGCCCAGTGTTGCACTCCATGCTATACAGAGCCTGCTTGGGATTCTCTCACTCCCTCTCCCTCTGCCCCTCCCCCGCTCATGCCTCTCATCTCTTTCTCAAATAAATGAATAAACTTAAAAAAATTTTTTTAAGTTAATGTGATGGAAAACCAACCAAACAAACAAAAAAACCCCACAACACTTAAGTGGGAGCTTGGGAGACGAGAGATCTAATGCCAACTCTGCTGCAAAATCACCCCTTCACACATGGATTATTTCCCTATAAATTATAGTGTTTGCCTCTGTACTAGCTCTGATAGCACGTGACTCTTACCCTTTTCCATGGAAATCACGACAGTGAAATAGAAAGAACACAGACTTTGTGTTAGAGGGATGTTAGTTTAAATCCTGACTCAGCCAGTTTTAGTCCTGAAGACACTGGGAATTATTTATGCCTCACTGGGTCTCAGTTTCTTAATTTTGTAATGATATCTGCCATATCTGCTAAGAATAAAAATGCATATATTTTTGCTAACATATGAGAAGATATAAAATAAATATAAGTAAATCTGTTATTAGGATCTAACACAAAATTTTACTAGAATACAATGGTGCTTGGTGATATTGTTCTGATTATTCTGATTGCCTCCCTATATTCTTTCTCTACATTTCTCTGCCCAGCTATGAGTCCTGGGGCACCTGCTTGGAGCATTTCTTGGGCACTTTGGCTAAGTCTGAGATGAGAGGACAAGAAAAGGAGACAGAGGAAGTTGTGGGAGAGGTATTTTTCTGCCACCTCATTGCAGGGCAGGTACCTCCCTTCATAAATCCCAGTTCAGAAACTCCTTTTCTGCCATCCTGATTAACCTGGGCTTTATTAACACTATTTCCCTTTTGGACCCTTTGAATGTAAAGAGGTAGTAACATCTTCCTGTGGTGATAGACGCTGTGTGCTTCACCATCTCCTGTGTTTTGTTTGTTTTGTTTTGTTTGTTTTTTTCTCTTAAGCCTACCCACCCCTCTGCAACTAAAACTTCATTAGCATCTTTTCATTTCAGCTATCTTGGTTTTTTGTTTCCTTCCTGGATCATGATTGCTATAACTGACTAAAATCTGTTAAAAGCAAGGTTCCAGCATATTTATTAGAATAAGGATGGAGAGAAAGACAAGAAAAGGTGTTTTCCTCCTTTTCTGAGTAACGGACCCTCTAACATTTTTAAAAACCAACAGTTTTCTTAGGCACCTTTCCAGCTCTCATCTTTACTCCTACCATGTAATCCAATTTTGCAACAAATATTTTCCCAAGCATCCAATTGCAGCACCTGGCTGTGCAATCAGACTGGTAGCAAAAGTGACATGGGGTGGCTTTTAGTGGTGGTGGCGGGGAGACGATGTTAATCTCTTTGATAATCGACCTTAGCTTTCTGCATCTTGATACAAAGATCTGACATTTGCTTAATGCAATGCAAGTCCACAAAAAAACAGCTTCCTATTTTCAACTTCCAAACTGATTGTCAAGTCTAAGTTCTTCCTATGTAGTAATTCCTGAGCTGCCTCTGTCATTATGTCTTTTCTGTCCTGCCTAAAACCAATCAGAAGAAATTTTACCTGTATCATTAGTAGGACCCTACAACAGTACAACAGGTCATGTGCCTGCCTTGTGTTGTAAGTCCAGTACTTCCTATATGCAGCAGAACTCCAATGCAGATGAAGCTGTTGTGAATTTATCAGAACTCTTGTCTTCTATAAACTGAAGATATAGTATGCAAACATAAATCAATAAATAATTAAATACAAGTAGAGTTACTGTCATTTGATGAGCTCATTTGATAGGGCACAAAGAGCTGTTTGTCAAATATAATTACAATCATTCTCCCAAGAAGAAGCAGAGACTTCCTTGAAAAAAAGAACCTAGGTGTTCTTTGGGGGCACCTGGGTGGCTCTCAGTTGGTTAAGCATCCAACTCTTGATTTCCGCTCAGGTCATGAACTCACACTTCATGAGATCGAGCCCCATATTGGGCTGTGTGTTGACAGCACAGAACACCTTGGTATTCATTCATATTCTCTCTCTCTCTCTCTCTCTCTCTCTCTCTCTCTCTCCCCCTCTCCCTCTCCCTCTCCCTCTCCCTCTCCCTCTTCTGCTCCCTCTCCATTTCCTTCTCTCTCTGCCCCTCCCAGGTTTGCTCTCTCTCTCTCTCTCTTTATCTCTCAAATTAAATAAAAATAAACATTACAAAAATAAAAAAGAACCAAGGTGTTCTTTGAATCTAAGAGGGAGAGAACTTACCAAACTGGGTGGAGAGATTCCTTGAAGGCTAAAATACATGGAGGGTAAAAACTTGAGCCTGATGTAAGGTGAAGAGGCAGTTTGGCTGAAATGAAAGGAGCAAAACAACAATAACAATTTTTAAAAGTACATTGGTAAATAAACACAAGGAGTGATCTTAAACATTGATGTTTTATATTTTAAGTTTATAAAGAAAAAATTTTAAAGAACATGAGATACTTCCCAGTAACACAGCAAAATGTTTATAGCCCTGAATTCCATGGGATTCAAATGTAGTGACATAGCTTTAACAGAGTTTCAAGACAGGACTACCACTCACTGCTTTTGAGGGCCTTCCTTCTGTCATTTACCCATAATTCTGCGAACTTTTTAAATAAAACTCAATATTGTTTAAGGAAATATGGTTTGATTCATGGAACTTTGCTATGTAGAAATACTCTAATGAAGACCAATTGGTAAATCTTGATATAACATATAATCTGTTCCAAAGCCCCATATTTTTTCTGTTTTATTTATATATTTATGAATATAGTTATTTTCTAATATTTTAGAGAAAATTTTAAGACACATAAAAGTAAAATATATAATATAAAGTTGTCCCATCATCATGGCCCAAATTTTATATACACTGACACTGTATCATATTTTAAGTGTTTTTAAATAAATAAATCATTACACAAAAAATGATGTTCACTAGAGTTCCCTCCTCAACCTTATTCAACTTCCTTTCTTCACAAAGTTTATAGCTATCCTGAATTTGATGTCCACCTTTCTGTTCATGTTTTATTTACTGATTTATTGCTATTTTTAGTTTTCTACATTCACATACGAAAGTAAACAATAAAGATAAATGTTTTCTTTCTTTATTTTTTTTTTTAATATGCAGTATTAGGGCACCTGGGTGGCTCAGTCCATTGAGTGTTCAACTCTTGATTTTGGCTAGGGTTATGATCCCAGGGTCATGGGATAGAGCCCTGCGTTGGGCTCTGCACTGAGCATGGAGCCTGATTTAGATTCTCTCTCTCTCTCTGTCTCTCTCTCTCTCTCCCCTGCTTATACTCTCTCTCTCTCTCTAAAATAAATAAAAATAAATAAATAATATGAAATATTGATATATAAACTTTTTAAACTTTTTCAGTTATTTAACAGCTGTAAGTTAGTGTTTCATATGATTGCATCATACTTTACTTACTCATTCTTCTACTGTTACTATGAAAACTTTGTGCATATAGCATTGTCCATAGGTGAAAGAATATCTCTTGGGCATTTACTTCAATGGGAAATTATTGGGCCACATTATAAACATGTTTTATTTTGCTAGAAACCATCAGCTTTCCCCACAAAGTGGTTGTGCTAATGAACATGCCCTCCATGAGAATATGAGAATTCAAGTTACTACTTTCTCTCCATCCCTTGATGTTGTGATACTCCTTAACTTTTCTGCCACACTAACTGGTGTGAAATACAACTCCATGGTTGTTTTAACTCATTATTTCTTGATTTCTAGTGAAGTTGAGTATACTTTCACATGTTTATTTCCCATGTGTTATTTCATGTTTGCCCTTTTCTAATTGATTTGTAAATCTTTTCTGTATTTTCTGGATACTAACCTCCTTTCCATCATCTACATGACAGATGTCTTACTGCAATATTTCAGCTTCTACTCTGGTTCTTTTGGCCTACAAAAGTTTTTAATTTTTATACACTCATATCTATCAGTTTTGCCTTCAAGGTTAATGGCTTACATGGGTTGCTTAAGAAATTATTTTCTATGTTTTGGTCATGAAAATAATCTCCAAAACTTGATTCCCAGGGATTTTATTTTTCCAATTTAGATCTTTATTCCACCAGGAGTTGATTTTCATGGGTGAAGTGATATAGTAATCTGATTTTTTTTCTTCCATATAAAAAGCAACATGTCCTAATTTTAGTTATGGAACAGTGTTTTCTTTCACATTGATTTGAAATGTCATTTTCATCATCTAAGAATTCTCAAATATCCATGGGTCTTTCTAGGCTCTTACTTTTTTCTTGTTGAACTAAATCAACACTTAATGACACTGTCATTTTCACATTACCTCCATACTATTGCTTTATTATAAATTTTGAAATCGCATCCTCCCAATCTTTTTTTTTTTTTTTTTTTTTGATGTCTCAGCTACTCTTGGCCTTATGGACTCTACATGCATTTAAGTATTGGCTTTTCAACACTGACAAAACAATCCCATTGGTATTTGAATTTGATTAGAATTTATATATTAGTTTGGGTTCTTAACATATTTTAATCTGTTTTAAATATCTCCACATAAAATGGCACATTCAGGAAAGTACTAGAGGTTAACCAACCCATAGATACACTTAAATTTAAACTCATTTAAATTTAATACACTAAAATTTAAATTCATTTTAGTTGTGATATGTTGAAGAGAAAGAAAGTAATAGAATCTTTTTTGCAGTTGGCAGATTTTTTTGCAGTTATTCTAACAGTCTGGCTAAATTAGACATGCGATTTCAAGTGTTTCCATAATCCTAGATCTGCCAATGGGCTGTAAACAGAGTCAGAAAAATTATATGATCAATATTTAGGAGAAATAATGATTAGACATTATATACTTACTGAACTTTATTCTCAGCACTGAGCCCAGTTCTACAATACACAGAAAGTAGTTTCAGAATTTCTGGCCTATATCACTCAGTTGTGCTTCTAATTTGTGAGAAAACAAATTTACTCAGTAGAGTTCAATGTGTTTTTATAGTTCTTTTTTGTTTGTGCGCTGGGTATATAAAGTCAAAACACAGTGTTTAAAAATTACTTGAATATTTTTTTCTCTCCTTTGGAATGGTTATGTTATAGGAAATACAGTGAGGTTTATTTTTTTCTGTTTATATTCTGTTTTATGTTTTCTTTTCCCTCATCTTTGTTCATTTAGTTTTTTCTTTTGTTGTTCACTTGGTTTTTTTTGCCTTGAGTATGTGAAACATTAACATGATTCTATTAATTTCTATAGAAATTATATGCAGGGAAATGTCACCTTATATCCCTTTCAACTCATTCATACACATCACTTCTAACAATCACATTAGTTTCTGCTTTAGTCTGTTTAAAAAATGAACAGGGGTTGCCATGAATCTAGCTAAATTTTAGTTGGGTTACTTCAATCACTAGAAGTAAGAAATATACTAGGGAATAAAAAGGGACAATAAGTAGTCTCTCTAACAAAGTTCACTAAATGGTAGCTAGAGATCTATTAGTTATATTATACTTCTAAGGAGTTAGCTGTTTATAATCACTTAGGATATTTCTACTTAACACACATCTACTCAGTAATACTTTTTTTTAAGTTTATTTATTTATTTTGAGGGGGGGAGGGGCAGAGAGAGGTGGGGAGAGAGAATTCCAAGCAAGCTCTGCACTCTCAGCACAGAGGTCAACATGGGGCTTGAACCCATGAACGGTGAGATCATGACCTGAGCTGAAACCAAGAGTCAGATGCTCAACTAAGTGAGCCACCCAGGCACCCTGACTCAGTAATACTTTAAAATATATGGATAAGATTGTAACTGCCCTACCAGGAAATGAAATTTTGGTGGTAGATATTTAATATGGCTCAGAAGTGTTATGATAAGAATAAAAATAAAACTAAGAAAAAACAAAAAAACTGTACCTAAACCAGTATTGAGAGGTTAAGGAAGGCCCTCTTGAACAAGGAAAGTTTAAGGAGAACATTAAAATTTGTTTTCAGGAAGGGAAGTGGGTGGGCAAAGTAGGAATGGAGGATGTCTGGGAGAAGAATCTAAATGTTAAAGGTCTGAAGGTGAGAAAGACAGAGCATAGTTCAATATGTGTCCAACACTTTGTGCAGCAAGGGGAGAGGTGAGAGATGGCCTGGAGAGAGAAACTGGAGTAGATCACCAATTACCTTTTTGGTCTCTGCCAAGAAGCTTGTATTCTATCATTCTAACCGAGGGCAGGGGTGAAGCCATGTAAGAGTTGTAAGCATAAAAGGAACAAGTCACATTAGTGACTTACAAAGACTATATCATATAGAGGATACGTGACAGAGGGGCAATACTGGGTTAGGGTTGCCAGAGGAATAAAAAAGAAAGACAGAGGGAGAGAGGAAGGGTGGGAAGGAGGGGGAGAGAGAGAGAGGTGAGTCAGGTTACAAAACCATGATTTCTAACCATCCTACTAAATAGCTAACAAAGATTCTTAGATTAATTATGAGTAAATTTTTTGAAGTCAGAAGTCTTCTAAACAGGATAAGGGACATGATGTGGGGTGGGAGACACTGGAGTGATTTAATGGTTCTACCTTTGCAGACATGTAAAATTCTATGTTGATGTCCTATTTCTATGAAGGGTATACCAACAAATGGAGAAAGAGAGTATATTTTGAGTAAAATATAAGGTTATTTTAAGATATTGTTCCTATCACCAAAGGAGTCAAAATAACAGAATCCATTGGAAAAAGGAAATTTTCAAAATCTAATGTAAGTTTATTAAAGGAATCTTCCAAAGGACAACCACCTTATTGCAATGTGGATTTAAATTAACTGATCTGTCATAGGGTGTGAAGTTTTAATTAAGGCCAACTGTATATTCTCAAGATAAGTGGAGGATTTCAGCAATTATCTAGTTATTTGAGGAAAATTAGCTTCTTTTCTTGAAAACATCTAGTTAATTATGGCAAAAATACTGGATTTATTACTTGCATTACCTGATAATTGCCTCACTTTCCTTTTTCATTTAGTATCTGCCAATATAACCTCAAAGTCCTTCATAATGCTCAATCGTTAATAACATCAAAGACTTCTCTTAGAAACCTAAGCTACTGCTGATTTTATAAGCATAGTCCATTCATTGGTTTTTCTAGGTAGGGTGGGAAAGAGGGGGAAGAAGTTTGCTGCCCTCATAAGCTCACTGATACTTGTAGTACCCCTTAGGCAATTTGACACGCACGCGCGCACACACACACACACACACACACACACACACACACACCATAGTCCAAATGTCCTCATCCTGAGTACTGACGATAATTAATCATTTCTATTTTCCAAACATTCAACCATCCCTAGCCCCTTTACCCTTTAATCTCCTCCAATGTGACAGAAATGGCTAGTATTTGTCAAAACCATATCACTTAGCAGAACTGTTCCTCAAACACATTTGAAAGGGATAATCATTGCTATATTGTGATATTTGGAAACTCTGGCTTTATATTTCTAAAAATCAATAAAGAGAGTAATTTTTTAATAAATGAGTCTATATTTTCTCTAGTAATGAGATAACTAAGGCTCAGTCTGCATATGCCAAGAAAGTTAAGAGCTGGAAATTCTTGTCCAGTTTTCTCTATAGTTGAAACAATACATTAAAATGCTTAACATTCAATCTTATGTGAATTAAATATTAGTTGGACTGAAACTTTAAAACTACATCACTAATTTTGAGTTATCATTTCATGCCAGCTTTATGAACAAACGACTTTGACAATTTCAGATCTTTCTTCTCTATGAATTTCCAGGAGTTTGAGGTGTGACGAAATAAGGTGCAGTGAGGTTAGAATAATTTCTTTGTATCCTGGAGGCCAATGTAGATGATTTCTCTGATTTTTTCATATTGTAAGAGTTAATGGTTTGAATTCTGCCTACTAATGAAGATTTTTAGACATTTGTGCAATTTACAGTATGTGCTCATTTTTTCTAAATGTTTTACTTTTTTAGTCAATTCATTGATACTAGTCTGGTTTGAATCAGCAACCAATTGCTTGACTCCTACTAGTAATTCAATTGCAAAAAGAAATTCCCACTTAAATGTCTGATGACTTCACATTTCTGTTTTCAAGGTTACAATTAGAGTGGTCAATCACTACTAAACCTTTCACATCAAATGTAGTATCAAATATCCATGTTTTGCTCTAAAATTATCAGCCTCCCTTGCAGTCAGATTGGGGCAAGGTTACTGTGCTAAAGCCAATGGATGTAAGTGGAAGTGATGAAAGCCATTTCTAGGCCTGGATTAAAAAAAAAACAAACTTTCAGTCAATCTTCTAATTCTCTTCTCTTGCCATGGTGTATTGGTTATATATGCTGTGCAAAGAATTATTGCAGAACTTAGTGGCTTAAACAATTTTAGTTTCTGTGGATCAGGAATCTAGGTTTATTTTAGCTGTCTGCCTCTGTATCAGAGTCACTCAGAAGATTATGTTCAACACCTTGAACATAATCTTCTGCGGTAATCTCAAGACTCACCTGGGGGAAGATCTGCTTCCAAGTTAACTCATGTACCTATTGGTAAGACTCGGGGCATCACTGGACCTTGGCTGGAGACATCAGTTCTTTGTTATGTGGGCCCCTCCATATAGCTACTACCCACATTATGACAACTTGATTCTCCCAGAATGAGGATTTCAAGAGAGGAGAGAGCGAGAGAAAGAGCAAGGGGGAAAGGGAGAAAGAAAGAAGGAGGGGGAGAAAATCCCTCAAAGAAAGGGGATTACACAAGGGTGTGAATACTTCAACAGGGGGGATCATTGAGATCCACTCAGAGGCTGTGTACCACACATGATGATCTTCAAGGTCATGTGTTCCAGACAGTGCAACTACAAGATGGAAGTAGCCTGAGGAAAGCACCACATTTACACTGAGAACATCAGTCTTCCCCAAGGGACAGAAAGAGTTGCAGAAAGAGTATCCCGGAACTCCTCAAAAGTCCTTCCTCCAAAAAAATCACCTGGGAAGGCTGCACAGGCACAGATACACCTACCAAGAAGAAAGAAGTCTTACATCATTTGAATCAAGTGACTGGTATTTCTTTAGTGCAAGTTTTCTCATACATAAAAGTGGAGATTGTTCCTATTCAACATATTTATTAAAATAACTAAGAGAGATAAATGAAAACACTTAGTTGACTCCCACATAAAATAGGATCAGAATGAAAAAAAAATACTTGGAAATAAATTTAACCAAGGAGATGAAAGATCTGTACACTAAAAACTATAAAGCATTGATTGAAAGAAATGGAGGAAGACACAAATAAATGAAAAGATATTCTGTGCTCATGAACTGGAAGAATTGATATTGTTAAAATGTCTATACTATTCAAAGAAATCTACAGATTCAATGCAATTTCTATTAAAACTCCAAAAGTATTTTTCACAGGAAGATGGAAAACAATCCTAACTTTCATATGGAACCACAAAAGACCCCAAATAGCAAAAATAATGAAAAGGAAGAACAAATCTGTAGGTAGGTATCACATTTCCTGACTTTTTAACTACATTACAAAGCTATAGTAATCAAAACAGTATTGTATTGGCATAAAAACAGATGCATAGATCAATAGAACAGAGAGCTCAAAAATAAACCCATGCATATATAGCCAATTAACTTTCAATAAAGGAGTCAAGAATAGTTTCTTCAATAAACGGTGATCGCAAAACTGGATATCTACATGCAAAGGAATGAAACTGGACCCATATCTTATACTGTAAACAAAAATCAACTCAAAATGGATTAACGACTTGCACATAAAACTCCTAGAAGAAAAGAGGAGGTAAGCTCCTTAACGTTGTCCTCAACAATGATTTGTTAGATATGATAAGTAGCATTGATTCAAAAGATGAAAGCCAAAGCAATACAACATGGGCCACTGTGTTCTGCTAGTCAGAATAGACATGCATGTAGAGATTATTGCATGAGAAGAAATACTTCCCAAACTATGCTTCCCCCAAAATAGCGCTGAATTCAAAAGCTTTGTATGCACAGGCCACAAATGTGGGGATTCATGTGAAATGTCCAGAATAGGCAAATGCAAAGAGACAGAAAGTAGATTAGTGGTTGTCAGGGAATGGGGAAGCAAATGGGGAGTGACTGCTAAGAGGTGTGGGGTTTCTGGGGGGAAAGATGATGAAAAGGTTCTGAAATTAGATAGTAATGATGATTGTACTACCTTATAAATATAAATACCACCGAATTACACACTTAAAGTGGTGAATTTTATTTTAAAAGCTATTGAAACGTTAAGATAGTAGATGGTAAATAAACAATGCAAGTTTTCAGTGTTATTCTAAAATAAAATGCACTCTGACAGGGGTGCTTGGGTGTCTCAGTCAGTGAAGCGTCTGACTTCGGCGCAGGTCATGATCTCAGAGTTCATGGGTTGAAACCCCATGTAGGGCTCTGTGCTGACAGCTCAGGGCCTGGAGCCTGCTTCAGATTCTGTGTCTTCCTCTCTCTCTGCCCTTCCCCAATTCGTGCTCTGTCTCTCAAAAATAAATAAAAATGTAAAAAAAAATTTTTTTTAATGCACTCTGGCAAAACTCCAATAGCTAAACAAGTTTTAATAAGCTCAGGATTATTTGGAATAATAACTGGAAATAATAAGAATAATATTTTGAATTATTTTCCAGAATAATATTTGGAAATTGAAACACTAGTTGGTTATTTGATAATATTATAATTTTTTTCAAGTTTTTACTATGATCATAATGGTATTATGGTTGTATATGTGTTTAACACAGTCCTTATGTTTTAGAGATACATGTGGAACTACTGAGAGAGGAAATGGTATCCTGGACTTGCTTCAAAATAATGTGGAGAGGGGAATTTGAAAGAATTGAAAAGAATTATGAAATCTAGTACATGGGTACATTTGAGTTTATTATAATCATTTTCTACTTCCCTATGTGTTTCAAGCTTCCATGATAGAAGAATTTTTAAAAAATTATATAAAATATACTAAAATATACTTTGAGTAAAATGTGAATATTAAAGGGAAATTCATAAATATCAGGGTATTTATCAATGTTTTGATAAAACTTTGTTTTATACAAATTGCTACTCCAAGTATTCAGTAGCTTAAAGCCACTGTAGTAAGCACTTGGAACATTTGACTATGAATGAGTTAGAAAATTTTGTTACTCATTTTTTCCCCCAAATACTGCTGGTATTGGCTTGGAGCCTAGAAAACCGACTTCTAGTCTTATCTGCCTCTGAAATCTGTGTTAACCTGAACAATCCAGCTACTGCTGTGTGCTATGCAAATAATTGGATGTCTTACCAATGCAATGAACCAACCTCTATTTGAATAAGTAATCTTACTTTTACTCCAACCCACTAAAAACTAGATGAAAAATAATAAAAAGTGGGTTAGCAACACATTTAATAAAGGCAGAGATTGTGACAATTTTGTTCATTGATATATTCCCAATTCTTATCACAATCTGGTACATAATAGATATCCTAAAAGCTGTGGATGAATGAAGGGATGGAAGGATGGATGGATGAATGAATTTTAAATAAGTGGATTCTATATAAGTGTAAGTAAATCCCAATATATCATCTTAGACTGTGAATATTTATATCTAAATTCCAATAAAATTTTTAGACTATACCTGCATTTCTCTACTGTCTAGACTAGTGGTTCTCAAAGGAAAACATCCATAAGAATCACCCAGAAAGCTTGTAAATACATTCTGAGCCCCCACTCCAAAATTCTTGAATTTGCCTTTCAAACAAGCTCCCAAGTACTATGGAGCACAGTTTGAGTAGCATTAATAGTTGGTGAGCAGTTTTTGTCACTAACTATGTCCATCAGAATTATCTGGGGGAACTTTTTAAATATTCAGATTCCCATGACTCCTCTAAAACTTGCTGAATCAGAATTTCTGAGAGTGAGTTTCAGAAATATGAATTTTAAGAAGCTCCTTAAGTCATTCTTAGGCATGCCCAAGCTTCAGAATGGCTTAGACTAGTGTTGTCCAATAGAACTCTCAGAGGTGAGGGGCGCCTGGGTGGCGCAGTCGGTTGGGTGTATGACTTCAGCCAGGTCACGATCTCGCGGTCCGGGAGTTCGAGCCCCGCGTCGGGCTCTGGGCTGATGGCTCAGGGCCTGGAGCCTGTTTCCGATTCTGTGTCTCCCTCTCTCTCTGCCCCTCCCCTGTTCATGCTCTGTCTCTCTCTGTCCCAAAAATAAATAAACGTTGAAAAAAAAAATTAAAAAAAAAAAAAAAAAGAACTCTCAGAGGTGATGCAAATGTTCTATATCTGCACTTCCAGTGCAGTAACAATCAGGCACATGTGGCTATGGCACACCTGAAATGTGGCTACTCTGCCAGAGAAACCGGGTTTTTTATTTTATTATATTTTAATTAATTGTAACTTACATGTAAATTGCCACTCAGGCTAGTGGCCACCATATTAGAGCTACATTTTCAACCTTTCCTTCTTGAAACTAGAATTTCATTCAGTCACAGAACAGAAGGGGAGACTAGAGTATGAAGTTCCCAGGATACCATCCTTTTCTACCAGAGCAGATACCCTAGGTTACCTTGAGCTTTCGTTTGATACTATGGTTTCTCTGCCAACTGGAGTCCATGGCCATACAGAGACATCCCTAAAGCTCCTGTGAAAGATAAATCCAAGTGCTCTGACACATTTTCAAATAAATGGCACATAGTTAGCTTGATGGAATCATTATATATCTGCCAAATAATTATGCTTTGAGTCTATTTTAATGCCAGCTTCTCAAGGGATTCCAAGTACACTCACCAACTTATTATCTCATTAATCCTCATAATGACTTTGTGAGCAAGAAAAAAGGACTCAAGTTATTATCCCCATTTCACTTGCAGAAAAACTGACTCGAAGGAAGCGAGTGGTTTGCTGAAGCCTCCCTAGGCAACTCCCTTATGGGATGTTATTTTCTCTAACACTTGCCATTCTCTGTAAGTAATTAAGATTCCTACAGTCAAGGACACCTCAGCAGTACTTTAAAAAGCAATTTGCTTTCTTTGGCAGTAAGTCTCCATGAGGATGGAATTTAGGCCCTAGGTGAAATGGGACAAACCCAAACTGGACGCAGACATCCTAGACTTCATAGGGCAGATTATGCTCCTAGACTTCTCAGGGTTTCCTGGAACAACCCACAGGCTGCTAAATTAATAAATTAATTAAGCAGAGAGATGTGCAAATAGGCATGACAACACATATACTAATTATATTTTTTCTTTTCAGAATCACAGTAGGGGTAGGAAGAATGCTCTGGGTGGAGTAGGAGACAGGAGATTGGAAATGAGATAATAAGTATCTCTCTCCAAATGACAAATTTCAGGTCCTCCCTAGGTGATTTAGTTTCATAGCAAGATTTATGCCTGCGGCACTATCCTCAACTAGATAGATTGAGACAAGACCATAGGCCATCACGAAGTCAAAGGCATGAAATAGTAATTAGCTACAAGTAGCCCAAGGAGACGCGAAAATGTTGTCAAAGTCCAAAAATTTGTGAAGCCAGCTACAGCTTCACTTTACTTTATGCCATGTCATTGGAGCTATCTACACAAAGCCTAAAGGAACTAAAGCAAACATCTCATGGACAAGTTTACCCTGCTGGGAGGAGGAAAAACTCCCACTGTCCTGTCAGTTTTCTTTAAACCAGAGCTTCCTTTCAAGAAGAGGTAGGGGCAGATTCTGGTGGATGCTGGGGGCTGGGGAAGGGGAGAAGGAGAGGGAGATGAGTACATAAAATTGGGATAGCATCCCCTGAGTTTAAAATGGAGAACATCTCCAAGAAGAGAGGCCCTGGGTAGACTTTATTCACTTAATAGACTTTAAGTGCCTGAGGACACAGTACAAACTTGTATCACATTATCAGACAGGCCCCCTCACAGCATCAGTGTCGGCAGAGGCTCATGAATATGTAAATACTATATGTATCTTGGAAACATGCTTGACAAGAGAATAGCTAAAATGAACTGATTCCAGTTATAAGCCCATCAGCCTGCCATTCTTTATGTTTGAACAGGCAGGCTATTGCTAGGTGACAGATCATTAAGGCTATCTACTCAGTCAGCGGAAATGAAGAAATAATTTGTTCCTAATAACCTTCAGATGACCTCCCAGGCAAAAGGGAGTCTTTAAAGTGCTGTCTCTGCCGATACATGTCAGGCAGTGCGTGGGGTTCTTCTGGCCCTGCAGTCAGAGCAGGGCGGCTGGTGAAACAGATTAATAAACACCTACTGACAGGGACACATCAGGAAAAGATCTCATCACCTGCCATTATCAGGTTGATGAATAATTCAGAGCTCTCCATCAGAGCCAGGAATTTCAGGCTGCGCCATGCTGCACGCTCGCAGGGAGGAGGGAAGCATGAAGGCGCTGATTGCCAGGATTAAATGGGGGCCTAGGAGATATGCTGCTGTTCCAGACTGTGCGGGTTTCAAGTGGGTGGAAAAGCATGCAAATACTTGTTTCTTCAGAAGGTGACCAGTAAGGTTTAGAGCCAAAGAGCCAAGGACTCCTGACCATCCTGAAATTTTGGTGCCCAGGGCAGGCCCCCAGCACTTGTCTAGCACCATTGTTGATGAAAGAGGCCCCAGCCTTTGTTTCTTCATTTCACTGGTGGCTTCCAGAGGAACAGATAGGTCAGTCTCTCCAACAGGCCCCTCACTTCTTGGGAACATAGTTTTGCCCTCATTTCTACTTTCTCCCTATTTGTTAGGAAATACTTGCAGTGCAAATACAATCATTGTAACAGCTTTAAGTCAGACAGGCTTCTGTGAGGATCTCAGGAGTATCTAACAATCAGCTGTGTGATCCTGACCATCATATATGGCCTCTCTGAAACTCAGTTCTCTGGTCTGTAAAATGGGTTCAAAAATATCTTATTCAGACAGCCATTATGAGTTTTAAAAACAAGTATGCATGTAGAGGTCTTAGCAGAAGCTTGGCACCAAGCCAATGTTCACTTCATACTAGAGACAAATAGCTATCTCCATCTACCCATCTGTTCTTTGACCAGAGACAAGGCAGGAAACAGACTACACAGCCAAACTTGGTAATTCAAGGAAAGTTAAAGAGAGGGGCCATTGCCATAGGTGCTGGCCAAGGAACAAGAGTGTGTGATGTGCCTCAGGACTGATAACAGCAGGGATCCCTTATAGGACCTAAGGGACAAGAGGAAGAAGCCAGCTATTTAGGACAAGAGGTTTCTGCCTGACAGAAGTCTTCTACAGAAGCTCTCAGCCAACTATAGTAAGCTGGCAGGATATGGAAACAGGACAAATATCCCCCCTTTACCAGGGGCTCCCTTTCACTGAACCCAACTAGATTCCAGGCAAAAGGTCTGTTGATGGGTCCTTAAAGGTCAGCTGCCTGAGGCAGAGATGAAGGTGGGAAAGGGTGGGAATTGAATCTGCAGGGACAAACAGAAGAGAAGCAGCATATCACCTGCTTGATCTGACAGTCAGCACTTCTCCATGTATGGTGCCTTTCAATATGTGCACAGAAAAGTAAAGACAAAGCAAAAGAAAGGGCACATCTATGCATTTTAGGACCTTATAGACTGGACTAGTTGGGGGCAGGGGAGAGAGAGGAAAAAAGGAGAAAGAGAATTTGAGTAGTATAATGGGGTAAAGAAAATTTAAGTCATCATAAATCCTTGCCTATCTTTTTCTAAGCCACTTCATCACCTCTCTGGTTTGGTCACCCCTAAAATGAAAACTTTGAACTACTTGATATCACAGACTTTTCCTAGCATGGAATTAATGACCTAAAGCCTGATTAAATAGAGTAGGTCCATCACGCTTTCCCCTTCCCCTTCCCAAGTAGGTAATGGTATGGAAGACAAAGATTGCCATTCTTTGGAACTTGGGAGTCACAGAACATATCTTCCTGAACTTGAACTTGATTTAAGAGCTCATTATACCAGAACACTTTTGATGAAATGTATACATCATTCAGAGCCTACTCATTCCATGTGTTCAGCCCAATTTGAGCTTCACTGGGCTCTCCAGTGAAGGAGAGCTGGGCAAGTGATATTCTTTAATTCAAAGCATATACCTTCCATAATCCCCCAAGCTCTACGTTTTCTTCTTTTACCTTTAATGGAACCACAGAATATTGGGATAAAGAGCACCTTAGTTATAATCTCATTTAAACTCTTGAAAAACTGAAGTCTGGAGACTTAGTGGCTCCTTGGACTGGAACTTAGAAATGTTAAAAAGAAATCCACAGGCCCCAAATGGTGCCACTTAGACTAAGTCCCCAAACCGGACTTAATACCTAATCTAACTGCAGTTTCAACCTCCCCCAGAAATGTAGTGAGAATTGGTCAAGAAGTAGGAGAAAAATATGAAGTTCTTTTCCTAAATGATAAGCAGAGAAAAGCCTCCAGCCAGAGAGCTAGAAAGACCATAGATTTTTTTGAGAGTCAATCAGCTCTAAAGAAACATCACTTTAAAGAATCTTGTTAAGTGGCTTAGAGATGAAGTGCGTTTTCAAAAGCATTTGGTTTCAAGAAATAGTTTGAAAGTGAGGATGCACTTGGTAATTTGAGGGCTAAGAGGAGAGCAGGTAGAGAAGTGAGCAGAGCTGGAAGGAGAAAGACCAAGTACACCAAGAGATGACCTTGAGTATATGCAACAGAAACCCTGTACATCTTCTTTTCAAAGCATTCTGAGTGCCTTTGGTTCTACTGTATTTTGTATAGAATCCCTGGAAATAAGGAATACACCATACTAGAGGAGGAAGATTTATACCAGGTCTCAGATGGCCTTAAAGAATAAGCTCTTCAGTCACTTGACTCCAGAACTAAGGCGTAACTCACTCATTCTCTTTCATTAATTCATATTTTTAAGAAATATTTATTGAGTATCTACTTGATTCCAGAAAGTCTTCTAGAAATATATTCATAACTCACTTAGACCCCACAATCAGGGGAAGTCTCTGAATTTTAAATGATAAAGAAGAACCAGCCATGAAAGGGGTAGCAGAGAGAGTATCCCAGGAAGAGAGAGAAATCAATGCAAAGGCTGCGGAAGCCTGACCAGGCATGTGGCCTGTGTGAGGGGTATGAGGAAGGGTGGTGTGCTGGAGGGTCATGAGTCTGGATGGCAGAGCCTGAGACTGGAGAGGAAGGAAGGGAGCAGGCCTCAGGGCTTTGTGAGGATACTCACTACCACATCTCCAGACTCCAAATAATGAGAAAAAGTACATTATAATGGAAGGTTCAAAGTCTTGTTGGAATCGATCTTCATGTGTTAACCTTGGATCATAATTCAGCAGGTGGAAATGACAGGGCAAGCGCATCCACTGATATGAGGTGCCTTGGGGATGCAGTTAAGCCACAGCAAAGCTGCCTAGGATTCACCTCCTCTGCCATCCTCTTTTTGTTACCCAATATATGGCATTTGCATTTCTTCTTATGGTTTTGATAGGGAAGGGTCTAAAAGGCCATGTTTTACCAACACATTCTCCTGAGGCTCTCCTTTAGGACAGGAAAGTCACATTTCAAGAAGGGACACAACAGACCAACTGGCCAGAAGCATGCACCCATCTGTATAGGAAGGGCTGGAGACGCACTCTTGTTCAGGAATGGAGAAGGGTCCCTGGCACTTCAGCTGCTCACATGGCCTCTTTCTTCTACCTGGAGTGCTTTCACCCTTGAACTGGAACTTAGAAATGGTAAAAAGAAAATCACAGGTTCCAAAAGGTGCCACTTAGACCAAGTTCCCAAACTGGACTCAATACCTAATCTAATTGCAGTTTCGACCTCCCCCAGAAATGTAGGGTTAATTGGTCAGTGAGGAATTTTTTGATCAGCTCAGATTAGTCTGCCTCATGCACCCTCTCAACCCCCAAAAGAAGATGAGGTAATCTGCATGGCAAGACCCCTTGCTTTTCACACTAGAAAGTGGTCTCCCCTGAAAGTCTTTTTCTTTTGCTAAGTAACTTTCTTGCCCAAACCTCCTTCTGTAAAAAACTTTCATTTTGTACACCTCCTTGGAGTTCCCCTCTACTTGCCAGATGGGATATTGCCCTATTCATGAATCATTTAATAAGGCCATTAGATCTTTAAATTTTACTCCATTGATTTGTTATTTAACAGAGAGAACACGAGTATACGTTTTCTGGGCCTTTGGTTTTTCTTGTAAGTTTACTTCCAATACCTCCAAATATATGGTTTGTCTTCTGGATACATAAAAGGGAGGGCTGGTTTCCTTTAGGAACTTGTCTGAATATGGGTAACTGTGTTTCTGGAGAAGTTCCACTGATCATTCCCTGTTTGGACTATGTTCTCCTTTGCTTATTATTTCTTGCTTTGCTTATTATCTCTTGCTTTGCTTATTATCTGAAGATATCTGTTTTTTGTTTGTTTGTTTGTTTGTTTGTTTTCCAGTAAATATAGCCTCTGGGCTCTGCCATGCATTGGAAACTTTTTTCAAATGCAGGATCATTATTATAACCAGTAGTCATTAACTGCTTAAATGAGGCAGTTAGTTACTGAGGTAAATAATTAAATTTGTAGGTGACAAAAAAGCTAAGCCAAAGAAAGCAGGGAGGGAAAAGAATAAAGGTGGAGATGGTTTATAAGAATATCAAAAGAGACAACAGTGGGTATTTTGTTTTCTTTCTTTCTTCCCTATGTCATTAGACAGAACGATGATGAGTTTCTTGCACCAAAAGGATTAAGATGTCTGCTGGGGAGGAAAGTGACACCAGGCATAGAGTCAGGAAAAGTAAATCCTAATTAGGGTGACCGTATGTTCTGATTTGCCTGGGAAAGTCCAAGTTTCCACATGTTCTTCTGGCATTTACTACCTATGTTCTCCCTTCACTTTCAAAAGTATCCTTTTGGGATGATAAATTATATGGTGACATCAGCCTTAACTCTGCTTTCTCTACTAAGTGGGTATGATTCTATGGGTAAATCCCTCATCTCTCCAGACTTCAGTTTTTCAAGAGTTTAAATGAGCTTGTCACTAAGGTACTCTTTATCCCAATATCCTGTGGTTCCATTACAGATAAAAGAAGAAAAAGTAGAGTTTGGGGGATTAGAGAAGTTATATGCTTTGAATTAAAGAATATCACTTACTTTTGAGGGGCATGCTTGCCTCCTGGTTTAGTGCTGCCTTTGTCTTATCTAACAGCATTTATTAACAGTGATTGGAAGATTACTCTATGTAAGTGCTACAATAAAGATCTTAAAGGTATTATCTTATTCAATCCCAACAAAATTATTATGGTTTCTATTTTATCTGGACTCATAGTCACTTCAAACCATCTTTAGACCTAATTCTGAGTATAACATACTGTGTTCTTAACCATCATGCCATATCTAGGATACCTGCATCAAAAACAGCAAGGAAGGTACTTAGTGGATCAGTCAGGATAGGCTAAGGTATGCAGCAACAACAAACACTCCACAGTTTTACTGGCTTTAAACATTTATTTCCCAATTATGTTACATGTTCATTAGGAGTTCTCTGGGGGTGCTGGGGGTGCTCCAGGACTCACCAGGTTGATGGAGCAGCAACCATCTGGATTGTGGTCCCAGTGTATTGATAAAAGAAAAGAGACAGAGTAGCACATTTTACACTGGCTCTTCAAGCTTCATCCAGAAGAGACCGCATCACTTCTGCTCATATTCCATTGCCTAATTGAAGTCCTATGACTACACCCAACTCCAAGAAGACAGGAAGTAACATTGTACAATGAAACAGGAAGGAGAACAAGAATATTTGGTGAAAAGTGACTACCACACTGAGGTGTTCCCAGAACAAAAGATCTAAAGTCTCTCTTGTAGTTTTTAAATTCTCCCAGTTCCAATTACTTCTAAGTGAAATTTCATAGAACTAGGTGTGCATTTTGATTCTATTTCTTTAATGCTCCATTAAACTCTTTGTTAACTGCAGACTTACTAAGTCACCTCTGCTAAAAAAAAAAAAACAAAAAAACAAAAAAACAGTTTCTTTCTATCCAGAGAAGCAAGTAGAATGATATGGCGATAAACTACTCCTAATCCAATTATGTCCATCCTCCCTCTCCAAAGGTCTTGACTGTATCTACTATACAACTAAGAGATGACACTTCAGTGAAGGAAAAGGTGTGTTTACCTCAGGAAAGAGTGTCTTTATGACACTGATCTGCTCTGATGAATCCACTAATGTGAAATTTCTGACCCAATAGGCAGTGATTGCACAGCTCTGAGACTCCTCTCATTATTCATGAAATATGTGCTGTGTGGTGTCAGTGCTCTCCCTGCAGACTCACTGCCAAGCAATTACTCATTTCCATCACTTAGATTTTTTATTATTATTATTTTTCAGTGGGTGTCTATATATTCAGCACACTTCAAGAAGCAAAGCACAGTCCCAGAATGAAAATGATGCTTGTCTTGTTTGATTTTAAATAGAAAAGCACTTCCAAGTCCTTAAAAATTGATGTTGTTTTAAACTTTACAACAAGCAAGAGGGGAAACTGGTAGCTGCAGAAATAAATGGAGAGCAATCAGGAGCATTTCCACTGTTATACATATTTGCTACCCAAGAGCTGCTGGAGGGACTATCTTATATATCCTGATTTATTTCTCTCACTCTCCCCAGGAGCCCTTAAGAGGAATAATGAACCAGAAATGGCAATGGAGCTCTGGTTGCGGTCCTCTGCCAGAGGCAGGAGTACTCATGGGCAGTGGCCTGTGCTTAGAAAAGGGACAGGCTCCAGGAACCATGTCCCTTTCTCATCACAATGCTTGCTTATTATGTCCTTGCAGATATAAATAAAGTCTAATGTAAAAGAATGACTATTTTTTGCTGGTCTGTGATATAATCTGTGCAGAGCACTTGTGCCCCTGTGGATATCACAACTGAGGAACATTCCAACCCCAGAAGTTGTGCCAGAAGAGTTTTGGAAATGATGAAACTTATTAAACAAAGAGTCCTCAGTCTAGGCTCCAATCCTCCTGTGTGGACAAAATCTTCTCATATACTATGGTCAATTACAGTTATGGCCCCAGCTAATCTACCAGTTCTCATGTGAATTTGTGGTTCCTCATTAAAAAGGCAGAGTCTCTTTCTCAATTTCTTGAATATGAGAGGGTTTTATGACTTCCTTGGCCAGTCTAATGTGCAGAAGTGATGGTGGGCCAATTTTAACCCCTATCTCCAATGTCCCTGCATGTTGTCACCTGATCTCTCTTGCACTCTTGCTATCACCATTGAAATGTGTCCAGGCTAGCCTGCTAGAAGGTGGAACAGCTCTAAGCTGCCCTAATTGTCCCAACCAAGGCCAGACAGAATAACTACCAGCCAGCTAGCAGACCCTCAAGACATGACCAAGCCCAACCAAGATCAGCAGAGCCACCAAGCCAAAATCCAGCTACCCCCAGACACATAAGTAATGCATGTTTATTGTTAAACAAGTCACATAAATAACTGACTCATATCCCATCAGGAAATTATGACTTACTTTTTTCCCTTCTCCCACACCTCACCCAGATGTATTTTATTTACTTTGATTTTTCAATTTTCTTCAGTTTATTTTATTCTACATATTATTATTAAGTACATAACATTGTACTGGACAGCATGGTTAATGCAGATACTGGTGAACCAGAGAACTTGCTCTTAGGGAACCCTCATTCTGACATAGCAGTTCTCAGAATTTTTTATCTTGACTTACTAAATGGATGACATTGATATGTGCAAGTCACCTTCAAGAGCAAATTTGGAGTTATGAACAATTCTTGGTGAATTTGCTCCTTCTCCCCCCATGTCTCCTATGCCCAAGAAATGGCACTTGAATGCTAGTGAGTCAAAGCAGCATTAAAAAGTTTGAAACATATCACAGATGTCACCCTGAATTGTTTGTGTGTTATTTTACCTACCATTCATTGTAAATAACTTTCAACACACTTAACTGCTGATTGTTACATCCTGGGTTTTGATGTCCCAGATGAGAACAACTGGCCTACTGAAAGGAGCATGCTGACATCTGGGTATTAATCACAATCCAAAGCAAACTGAAATGGGGTTCCACAGAAACACAAGCATCAGATTGTGGGGATACTCAGAAAGGAACCACGTATTCCAACTGAAGCACATAGAGAGGCTTCCCAGGAGATTTGACATCTGATCTAAACCTGGGGTTTTGACAGAGATTGAATCAGTTCATTAGTAACAGAACACTCTTTATCCATCTCCTCCAAACCCAGATGTCCCCCAATTCTTTTGACTGGGCTCAGTGGAGGTTGCAATTTCAATCAGATCAAAGAAATTGGACATTATTGCCACACTTTACTGAGATGGGTGATGGGAAGGTTACACCTCAGAATGTGGAACTCTGAGCCCAGCTTCCCTGACTCTGTTGCTATGTCTCCCCCAAAAGGATGTTGGAGGAGTCAGCTTCCCTCACTTGCATTTCCAGACAAAAGGATAAGTCAGGCCAGGTCCACCGGTTCTCTACCATCTGGTTAAGAGCAGATCTGGGATAAACATGGCTTTCTTCTCCCTGGACTAATGTTCTTTTCGCTTTATTGAATGTTTGATGATCTTTAGAAGTCCTTTATAACCTTGGCTTCTGAATCATTTTCTTTTGATTCTTGTCTGTCAGTCTAAAGGCAGGATTTATAGATACCATCCCTCCCACTCCTGCTTTTGAGGACCAAATCACAGGAGTCAAAGCTGCTCTTTACAAACAGAGGCCTTGGGGATTCTAGAGGACTCTATTTTAAGAAAAACTATTTCCCTGTTTCCTCCTTCTGTGTCTATCCTAGCAAAGTGTGATCTTTCAGCTTCATTCCACTGCATGGTTTTCCCAAGTGGCTTTCCCATTATGTAATGGCACAGGAATGGGAAACAGTTCCCAATTGGCAGTAGGTGCCACAATGAGAGCAATAAAGTTCTACAAATAGTATTGCATAAAGAATAAGGTTTGGAAAGGTGCATTCTTTTATGTAGTATGAAAAAATGGAGCTCCACTGGCAGATGGGGAAGGTGTATGGAGCCTTTGCTCCCCTCTAGGAAAATCACAGTGCAGACTTTTAAGGGTTAAGAGCAAAGCTAGGCCATCCTCTGCAGTTACCAATTGTTTTGAGAAAGAACTTCTGGCTCAGCCCTAATAGAGACCGAATGCTTCATGACAGGCTGCAATCTGTAGACTTACAGAATACCTTGTTATCATTTTGACATTCCACAAAGCAGCACTTCTGACCAGAGAACTCAAGAATAGTGTGTGGTCTAATACACCAAGTCATAAAGTTGGATAGGCACTGCAGTACTCCACCATCAAGTGGGAATACTATATATGATACTCCCCATGAGCATGTGGCTCAGATTTTCATGGTTCCTACGTTTGCTACATTCCCTCCTTTCTTTCAACCCACCTCTAGGGACTTATTCGGAGTTCCCTATGACCAGTTGGCTAAGACAGAAAAACTTCAAGCTTGCTTTAGAGAGCATTCTGTATAACATGGCAGCATCTGAAAGTACATGGCTAGTTACACCATAGCCTCACTTGGGGATGGCCCAAAGGACATCTGGTGAGAGGATATCCTGCCGTCAGGAAGAACTTCCAAGCAATGTACTTGGTTATTCATTTTTGCCTAGAATGAGAGAGAGCAACATATGGAATTACATCGATTCAAGGGCAATGACTAATGGTTTCGTTGGATGGTCAGGGACTTGGAGGAATACAACTTAAAAATTGGTGGCAAGGAGGACTGGGGAGAAGTCTGTGGATAGAGCTCTTGGAATAGGCAAAATATGAAAAGATTTTTTTTTTGTCTCACAAAAGAGAAGCTTAATGATCAGGTGGACAAGATGACCAATTCTGCGGATGTTGGTCGGTCTCTTTTCTGAGCAACACCTGTCTGTCCCCATTAAACTAGTAAATATAGTGGCCATGTCATCAGGTGTGGAGGTTATGCATGGACTCAGAAACATGAACTTCCAGTCAACAAGGCTACAGCCCCTGCCCCAGGCTCACACCCCATTGCTGGCTGTGCACCCACAGTCTGTAGCTACACAGAGACAACAGGTTTCCATACACATCTCCTTAAGCTCCCCCTATACTGTCCCAATTTGGTGGTTAAGATGTACTGGGCTTCTTGTACTTCTCTTCAAACTCAGACTTCAGAAGCTTGACAGTGGGCATCCAGAGGATATATTAATAATTCTTTCCCTGATCCTCCAACTTCCACTTCCCTAGCAGGGGGCCACATTTGTATTAAGTCTAATTCCCATAATAAATCTATCCCCATAATCTTCATGAGGGCTTTGTTTCCTTGGCTGAACCTTGTATAAACTAGCCATTGAGGCCTGTTGAGATTGCTAGTTTTTCAGGACACACCTTGTATTTGCAGTTGGTCCACAGTCTGGAAAGTAATCAGGAGTGAGTAGGCTCCCTATGTGTAGAAAGAAAGAAAAGGAAATACTCCGAATCCAAAATAATTAAAGGCTTTCTTTTGGTAGTGAGACTGCATATGATTTATGTTTTCCTTTTTTATAAAGCTATATAGTTTCCAAATTTTTTATAATACACTTGGTCTATTACTTGATTAGTGAAAAAGTAACAAACTATTTTGAATAAAGTCAAGAAATTTAAAGAGTACAGATCATTTGATGACTTACATACATATACTAGGGCATAACATGCAATCCATTTATTGAAGAGTTGAATTAATCAGTCTGCACCCAGTGTCAACCCATAACAAGGTTATAGTTCAAAAAATACCTTGGTTTTCAGTAATTCAACCAGTAAGACTCACTGGGTGTGTTGGTGAGGTTCCTTTGGCTATAAGAAGAGTCTGTCTAAGGCTCTAAGTATGGTGGTTTATTGTAAGAACATGTAAGACATTACAA
The DNA here is from genome assembly GCF_014898765.1 of Herpailurus yagouaroundi. NCBI lineage: Eukaryota > Metazoa > Chordata > Mammalia > Carnivora > Felidae > Herpailurus > Herpailurus yagouaroundi. The sequence goes on along the minus strand of NW_024412432.1, from coordinate 7,758,767 downwards.
TTGCTAGAATTTGTAGTTGTCCCAAATTTCATGGAGGCACAGAGTACTTGAAGTTTGGGCCTAGTTTGAAGTTCCTCTGACCCTGAAACACCTCTTAGGGACTTGGGGGAAAGTTATGAGTCTTTACAGGAATACCTAACTAATAGATGACTCACCTTCCTCCTGTGGTTTTCTGTGTGTGTGTGTGTGTGTGTGTGTGTGTGTGTGTGTGTGTGTGTAATTGCTAACAAAGAAATTTAGATCATTTATGAGAAAAAATTAAAAATTTATCTCATTCTTTGTATATCACAAGTATTTTATCTTACAGGCAATGGGAAGCAATAGTGAAGTTTGAAGCAAGGATGTAAACTATTCAAGTCTGAGGCTGAGATTAATAATGAAACACCCTGGAAACGGTAAAAGGACAAAAGTTGCAGAAACAGAGAAGCCACGTTAGGTTGCTAGTATAGCAATCTAGCCAAGAAATAATTGTGAACTGACTCAGCAAACCAGCAAGAAAACCAGCAAGAAGGGCTAAAAATTATGTTAGAGAAACTAATGAAAGTATTAGCATAGTTAGTAACCTACTAGTTTAATTTTAAGGAAAAGCCATATTTTTACTGACAAAGAACCAAGAAAGGTTTGCCTTGCATTTAGCCAAATGTATATGAGATTTACAATCCTATGGATTTGTTAATAGTAGAGTCTTCCTATCTGTCTGACAAAGCAAACTGATGATTCATGATCTTATGATTGCTATATCCGAATGGGGGAAAAGTATTGATCACCAAGATTAGATTGTGTTGCAGTTAGAGCCCCTAGATCTCAGTGGCTTAAAACCACACATCATTCACATTACATGTCCATCATGGTTCAGCTGAGGGTCAGCACTGTTCTAGAGCTTGGCTCCAGGATTAGGCTGAAATTGCAGCCACCGTCTGCCACCACTGCCTTTCACTGTAATAGCAGGAAAGAGAAAGTGGCCAGTCATCTAGCAGCCTCGAAAACATCTTTCTGGAGTGGAATGTGAAATTTCATTGGCCAAAGGAAATCATATGGTTCCACCCAATTTCTAGGCACTAGAATAAGTGCAGTCCTTACATGCCCAGTCAGAACCAGAAATCCTTCCATGAACAACACTACTGTCTACCCCACTGATTATGGTTCATGGCTAGCAGGGATAGCTGCCTTGAATCTCATGAACTACCCAGAGATCAGGAAAAATGTTTTAAAGTAAGACCCCACCTGCAGCAGCAAGTAGTGATGCCATTATTTCCCACAAGCTTAGTTAGGAAGCCCTAAGGTCTTAGCTATTTATAGTCGCAAACACCCAAGACATTTCCTGACAGATTATGGATGTGGAATACAGTAACAGTCTTAGTAGAATTTCCGTTCTGGTTTCTATCTTGTCAGGAATCTTCCCTGTGGTCTACCCAGGGCCTCCCCCGCCACACCCTGGGCTTGTTCTTCACCTTCTGCCCTGCTGCACACAGTGACTGTTAAGCAGCTGTCCTCTCCCACTGCGGGGAGGGCCTTCCATCCACAAGGCACCGTTAGCACAGCAGCATATGCTACTGGAGCACTGGGGAAATGGGCTGGATGGAAAATACAGGGACTTAATTGAATTAGAAGCATACACTCTGGATATTCTGGTCTGTAGTCTTTACAGCCCTCTTTCTGTTTGCCAGAGAAAATCTGTCTACTTTCACATGACCTGCTAGCATTTGGGATTTATTCTTTGCACTTTCTACTAACTCCAGTAGCTGTATCATATTCCTTTGCATCCTCACTTTCTATAAACTAGAGAAAAGATGGTCTTTAGCAATAGTTCAGCAGTCCTGGCTGGAAATAGACAATAGAAGTAGTTCTAGAATGAATGAGGGCCTTAAGGCATCCCACATGCTGGGTTCTACCTTCTTGGTAACTGCCAGCCCTCTAGGCAAGGATTCCCACACTTTTCTGATGATAATAAGCAATCAGGGTGTTGGTTAAAATACAGATTACTCATCCTGTCCTGGGGAAGATATGAATCAGAAGAAGGTCTGGATAGAACCCAGGAATTTGATTTTAAAAAACACTTGAGATGAACTGTATTGTCAAGCAAGTTTGGGAAACACTAGACAGTGTTTGTTCCCTTCCTTTTGCAATGCTTGGATATTTTTCAGCTTCACCAAACAAAGCTGCAAGGCTGGAGAATAATACCATCAAGACTTTCTCAAATAATCTCAAATCAATCTGCTCTTTTCTGCTATAAAATTTTTCAGCCTCTAAGTATATTTAGTGTACCTTCCTATATTTTTATATAGTGTTGGGCTATTATCTCCAGCTGTTGTGGTATGTATGTTTAGTCTCTCCCTAAAAATATTAATTCCCTAAGGTCAAGGCTAGTGCCTCTACTTTGTCTTCCTCTCTCTCCTCCCATATCCAGTGATTATCTATCTATCATCTATGTCTCTATCATCTATCTACTTATTCATCCATACTTCTATCCAACCATCCACCACCTACCTACCTCTCTCTTCCCATTAAACTGGAAACTCCCTGAGAGCATGGAGCTTGCCTCCTCCACAGCATCTAGAACTGCTCCCAAGATATATTATGGACTCTGAACAAATAAGTCCTGACTTGTGGGTGAAATTAAAAAGAAGGGTTTGAACAAGTCTGAGACATCTCAAAAGTCACGAAGTTGCCTGCTATCTTCACTGTGCTTTATCAGTATGATTATTCCCCTTTCTCTTCACTTATGCTCTCTTTCCAGTCCCTTTCCTTTTCTTCTGTCTAGATTCTCCTAAAGAGTGCTTTTACCTAATCTAATGGAGAAACAGAAGTGCAGAGGTGAATACAAGTAGCATACAGTTTTGACTTTTACTGACCCACAATCTGTTTCTCTTGCTTTTGTTGGCAGAAGTCTGAATCTCCCTCAGGGAACAATCTCAGTCTCTGTGTTAAGGTAAGATTGTCCCAGACTGACCAATCCACATATTCCTTTGTTTCAAGGCTTGTTTCAGGAATGGCTGTGTGATCTCTGGGTCCAATCAGAGTTGGGGGTTTTTGCTGGGACTTTGGGAAACACTGGCTCTGGTATGGCTGAGGCTGTTAGCTGGACAATATTAGAATAGCTAGAGTTTCTGGGAGCCCTCACATGGAAAGAGCCCTCACATGAGATTGAAACTAACCCAGAGAAGAACAGGACAAAGTGCTGACCAGAGAAGGAGACAGGCACAACATGCCACCTGAGCACAGGCCATGGCAATGTGAACCAGGGGAACAGGCTATGAGACATACTTTCTCTTTCACCTCATGTAAGCACCCCAAACATTAGGCATAGTCCTTAGGGCAGGCTGGGTAAAGAAGAGAGCTTTTGTTGCCCACACAGAGCCAGGCCAACCTCTTGTCATCCTTGATCAATATTCAGGGGTTTTCCTAAATGCCCTTGCATGCTATTTTTTATATATTTTGCATTCAAATTGCCACACTGTCTACAGTAGATTTGTTTCCACTCTAGTCTGTGAGCTGCTCCTTGAGGGCTAGGGCCAGATTTTCCCCATGTTGTACCCCCATACCTAGCAGTGCCTGTGGGTGTTCCATGCTAAATACACACTGGTTACACAATGCAGGGGGTACATATAGTAGATTATAGAATTTACTTCTAAGTTTCCTGACCTGAAAATCCAAGGGACATGCACCCACCAGAATTTAGAGCTACTAAGGGAAAGTGCTTCTTGTTTTCTTGACCTTGCTGGGTGGAGATGAGTCAGCTATGAACTCACTGTCATTGGCATCTACTCCTCTGCACAGATGACAGCCTCCAGCCAACCTGTGAGAAGATATGCCACCGAGAAGCAGGGAGCAGCCTCCTGCCCCTGGAAGAGATGGGCCATGACAGAGAGCCTCACCTGCTGCTCTGCTCATTGGAGAATGCCCAAGGTGACCTGAATGCCCCACTACACCCTGTGAAAAGCAGGAGGAAAACATTTCAGGGAGGACAAGAGGGTAAGAGAGAGAGCAATTAGAGGTTTTTGGCTTTGGTTTTGTTTATAGCATCTAGTTCTAAGGAAACTGAAAGTAGCCATTCCTCTGTAAGTATATGGATTCCACTGGATGGAAATGGAGGCTGAGGCATAAGTGCATGGCTCTTTTCTTTTTCTTTCTTTTTCTTTCTTTCTTTCATTCATTCTTCCTTCCCTCCTTCCTCTTTCTTTTCTTTCTTTCTTTCTTTCTTTTCTTTCTTTCTTTCTTTCTTTCTTTCTTTCTTTCTTTCTTTCTTTCTTTCTTT
>NW_024412432.1:7633857-7754502 GCF_014898765.1 Herpailurus yagouaroundi | reverse complement strand
TTTCTTTCTTTCTTTCTTTCTTTCTTTCTTTCTTTCTTTCTTTCTTTTTCTTTCTCACATAGTAACATTTACCTCCAATTCTTAGAAAGAGTTGGTATAAATAGCTGTTTACATTTGAGAAGCATTTTGAAGAGCCCAATCAAAAGGCCACTTTTCCACAGCTTGGCTATTAGGAATAATGCTGCAAGGAACATGGGAGCACAGATAGCTTGGAAGTACTGATTTTATTTACCTGGATAGATACACAGAGGTGAGAATGCTGGATCACCTGGTGGTTCTATTTTTAATTTTTGAGGAACCTATATACTGTTTTCCATAATGGCTGTACCAATCTACATTCCTACCACCAGTGTACAAGAGCTCCCTTTGTGTCTGATGGACAAATGGATAAAGAAAATGTGATAAGTATATATAATATGTACACATTTATAGATAAATATTTATAGATCTCTATATAGATACATATACACAATGGAATACTATTCAGCATTAACAAAGGAGATACTGCATTTGCAACTATGTGGATGAACCTGGAAGACATTATGCTAAGTGACATAAACCAGACATCGAAAGAAAAATACTGCATGATCTCACTTGTATTTGGAATCTAAAAAAAGTCTAACTCCTAGAACCAGAGGATAGAATGGTGATTACCAGGAACTGGAGGGTGCAGAAAATGGGAGTTGGTGGTTAAAGGGTACAAAATTTCAGGTGTGTGGGATGAACGAGTCTGGAAACCTAAAGTACAGCATGATGACTATATATAACAAAACTGCATTGAATACTAGAAATTTGCTAAGAGAGTGGATCTCTCTCAGGTGCTTTCACCACACACAAAGAGAAATGGAACTATGGGAGGGGATGGATATGTTAATTAGTTTGACTGCAGTATTCATTTCACTGTGTCTATGTATATCAAAACATCATCTGGTACACCTTAAAAACACGTAATTTTCATTAAAAAAAAAAAAAAGGTCACTGTTCCTCGGTAACTAATTCCTATTACTATGGGATTTCAACAAGATTTTTCTTCCTAAAGGGAGAGGCTGCCTTTACACACTACTTCTCATCAACAAATCACCACATTCCCACATTATCTTCTCTTTGCCTTGTCCACCTTTTCTTCTTTGAACTCATATTGAAATTATGTCCAAAATATGTACAACCAGTTGGGAGGAGGATTGAGATCATGAAACAAATATTGTACCTACAAATAGATGCCAGTGAACATGATTCAGGCAATTAGACAAACATTTCTTTCCTCTCAGCAAATATTTTGATGAATGGATCCCTTCTTGGGCCAATGTTACTCTCACATTCTTTCTATCATCTTCTCAGCTCTGCTAGGCTCCTTTCTTCTATTCACTGCTTACCTTGAGGGCAAACTTTAATCGAAGTTTATATGCAGTAAATCAAGATGGAAGAAGGTTCCTTGGAAATGCATAAAGCCACATTCCACAATCCTAGAGGAAGAGGTAACACTTGTGCACATACAGCTAAGTATTTAATCAGCAACTCTGATCCAGCTCATGTGGAAGGAAGATGAATAGGTTTCCTATCAGGTGTGCCCAGCTCTTAACGACCCAGTGTCTTATTCTCTTCTCCGGGAAATACACTTACAAAATACAAGCAAATATCCAAGGGCCACTCTCATGCACTTTATAAACGTTAACAATGTTCTCATCACTGACATGATGTTCACATAATGGCTTCTATTAACACAGCCAACAAGTTTTGCAACAGCGTCCTACATTTTTTTGATGCCTCTTGGTATTTCTGTCTCATGACAATGATGAAAAAGAATCCCCTATCTTCCTTGATATTTTGAGGTAATTATTCCCACTTGCTGTAACACAAACTGAGTTGGCTCCAGTGAAAATCCCACTAATAGTGACAACCTGGCATTTGCTACCATTTGATCTCAGGAACAAAAACACCGCTCTCTATGTCTATGTCAATGTACAGTTTACAAAGAGGCGTTGACGATTGTTATGCTGTGCATTCCAGAGACACACAGACTTAAGCCAGGTGTGACCCCTGAAACAAATGGTCATACTCAATGTCTCTCAACTGACTCAGTGGAAAACAATGGAAGGCACTGCTAACTGCTGTTGTTTAGTACCATTTATATCTCCCTTTCCCTCCTCTACAAATTTTTTTCCTCAAATATATAAGAATGTAGCATTGTGTATCATAATCTAACAAATACCTATGATAAATCATAAATCTATCCTATTTTATATCACTTTTGGTATGACTGATGATAATAACTAGCTTAGGCAATTATATTTCACAACATTAATCCTCATAAGACATGATTGAGTAGTTATAACAATATCACTGTAATAGATGATGGCCTAGGAAAAAAGAGGTTTAGAAAGAGGTTGCAGACAGGGATGTTTAGGAGCTGACCTGCGCCAGCCTGTAAGAGCTACTTGTACACATCTCTCCCAATGTTACAGTCAGTGACACCACATGGTAGTTGCACACTGGCCACCGTGAAAGTATTTATACCATGAAAATTAGCAAAAACTACGGATCAAAAACACGACTCCCCAAAAAGCTGGTTGGTAAACATTTACTACTTACAAAACTAGTAAGTAGTGGATTTGAGATTTGAAGCCTGTTCTGACTCCAAGTTGGGTGGAAACAACTGGCAAAAAAATCAAGAGATGTTTGTTCCAGTTCTATGGAATTTTATGTCCCTTCATGTGTGTAAAGGGGATTTCATTATCCATAGCATGCAGTTCCTAAATCTTTAAATAATGAATAAAAATATGAAGAAATATTTAAGGGCACTATGAGTATATTCTTGCTTGGTGAAGACAAGAGTTATGAACTTTGATGATCACCACTCCCACCACGTTCACTTAGTAGAATTGAAGAAAGGACACTCCTCTTCCCAGCCATCCTTCTCTAATCCTTCTTCCCCTGGCTCCTTTGGTAAAGTTCACTCAGAAGCACATTCTGAGACAAGGAATGAAATGCAAGTGATTTGTTATGGAAGTGCTCCCCAAGAACCATGGGAAGCAAGACAGGGATGAGGAAGAAGCCAAGTGAAGGTGTGATTTCAGGAGAAAGCCCATAAGAGCTCAGGAGCATACATTATACCACAGTTTGGCCTCAGATCAAGGAAGCTGGGCTTTTGTACCCCCCTCTGTACCCCATCCCCACCCCCGCCACACACACACAGACATAGACACTGCCATTGGCTATGGGAGAGAGGAATTAAACTCCCTGGCACTTTGATCTCTAATAGAAGTTTGAATTCAGTGCCCACCACTGGAAGTCACAGGTGCCAGTCATTAGCAGTAGAGCCTGGAGAAGAGGGAAATGGGGGCACAGAGCTGGGGAAAACGATGCAGCAACACTGTTGACTATACTTCTACAAATAATGTTTTACTGAGAACCAGTCTTCATCCAGGCTAGCCTGGGGTAATACAGCTTTTCTCAGAAAAACTAACATGATTTGTCTATTCTCCTGGACCAATGGAGGCATATTAGGGAACTAGCGCTCTCTCAAAATCTAGAAAATAAGAAAATAGTCATTCTGCATAAAAATATCCAGCCCTATTTTAAAGACACAGAGACAGACAGGCAGAAGCAGGCAGAGAAAGAATACACATGGTGGACACCATGGCCTGCGCTACACTGACTGTGAAGGAAGGGGGTGATCACTTGGGGAAGAGACACAGTGTGTCCCCCACCACAGTGAGCCTTTGAATACGGAGCTTTACATGTTATGACATGTCACAGTAACTGAAGTTTTCTTCCCCGACCCTAAGAAAGAATAAAAATTGCATGGCTAGTACACTTGAATATAATTGGGTAAGTGAATATATAAATGGATATACGACTCTTTAGGTTTGCTCAGCAAAGAGCTCGTATCAGGTTTATGGATGGCCATTCAGACAGACTAAGCATAATACAAAACTATCCATTTGATCATGTAAGTCATTCATGCCACAGGAAACCATGATACATTGAGAAAATCTTTTTATAGTCCTGCAGTATTTCCATGAAATCCTAATACGCTACAGAACTCAGAGTGTTTCCCCTTCTGCAAAATGTCCACAGATAACGTAAGAATTATTACCCCATTGTACACTAGGAAGCTGAGACACCAATTAAGTGGCAAGTCTATTAGAAGGAGTCTTATGCTTTGAAATAATACCTCCTAACAGGGAATATGAATACTTGGAGATACTACTTTTTGTCGCATCTAAGCGACAACACATACAACCCCCCTCCCAAGAAAAAATACACACAATGCTCATTGCGTTTTGGGCTATTTTTTTTGTTTTTATCTCCTATATCATGCAACTCCGTATTTTTTTTTAAGATTATTTTTTTCTATTTTTTCCTTTTATTTTAAAATGTAATCTTAGTTATCTCAGGGAAGTAAAAATCCTACTGTGAAATAGTTAATAAGAGTTTTTAATAATCATTACTCATAAAATCTCAAGTGGCTTTGGTGGGCATCTGGTCATCATTAAGAGGATTGAATTTATCAGACAAGTCATTTTGCTTAATTAGGTGGCTAACTGGCAGGGCCTTTCTTACTGAAAAAGCATTAAAATCATCAGTGAAAGCCTCAAGAAGTCCTTGATTGGACCATTTTGTCATTGTTTTACTGGGTATCATCAAATTCCCACTTGCAACCCCAAGGAATTAATTCAAGTTCCAGAAACCTGCATAAAGCTCACAGAACCAGTTAGCCAACTTAAATTATGGAAACTTACCTAAAAATAATAAAGTAAATCAGTATCTCAGCTCCTAATTTACATAAAGGCATTCATGCTTGGCATGACCCTTACTTTAACTATAGTCAGCTCCTTACATCCCCAAGTCTAGCCTTAGAACAAGTGTGGTCTAATAACTTAGGAATGACCAGTTAGCAAGCTCCAAGTCATCCTTCGATAGAGGAAGGGCTTCCGAGACTACAGCAGATGTTTTAATTGGACAAACACCAACTGCTCCTTCATGCAGAAACTAATAAGCTACAATTCAGTAGCATGTTCATTTTTTCATAAACTTGTATATCAAAAAGAAAAAAGAAAAGGATGTAACATCTTACTCTCAAAGTTTAAAAACAAGTCACCCAAACTATTGGAAAAGGGATTAGCCCTAGAGTAAATAAGCAAGGAAATGATTGGCTTAAGTAGAAAAATACTAGTATGAAAATCTGGAGTACAATCTCTCTCTTCACCAATACTAGGGGCTCTGACACTTTAATAGGCAGTTCAAGCCTTTCTCTTCTGGTAACGTCCTTTTACCTTATTCCTGGATGGGAAACTGAATACTAGTCTTTGAATTCAAACATTCCCCAAGAATCCTGTGGAGGTTTCCCACAGCTCATAGGTCTAACGACTCTATCAGGGTAGAAGAAACAGTAATAATTGGATCCCATGAGCCTCTACTTGCAGTCATCAAGGAATGGAAAATAAACTGATTGAGCTGTGTGGCCAGGCAACAAGACTTGTGAACACCATTTGACAGAAAACAACCAGAGAAACAAGGAGAGTTGGCCCCAGGGATCTCCAAGTGCACAGAAGTGGCTATGAGTGTACTTGCACGCTCCCTATCTAGGATGCAGAAATTCCAGGCAAAGTTTTCCAACCCACTAGTGCTTTCTTACAGTGAAGAAAGGTGCTATATATAGCCTACATCTTAGATTCCTTCTTAAAGTCTGTGACCTGTGACCTTAAAGTCTTCAGACCTTAAAGTCTGAAGCTGAAGTCACAAACCAGCTGGCCTGTCCTCTCATTAAACCATCTCATCTTGTCCTCTACCTAAGCTGAATTGTTTTCTTTTTTTAATTTCAATATTTCACTCATCTTTCCCTTCCCAAAACAAAGTTGACTGAAACTTTGTAGGCATCAAATCTTAAAGCTTTCCTGTATAATTAATTTATGTGCAAAAGCACATGATCCTGGCAAAATGGGAGGTTTTCATAGATTTTACCAAATAACCTAATTTATTTGTAAATGGCAGTTAGACTAGATAACAGGATAAGCTTTGATATATGACAATCTCTTGTTAACAGAAATCATAGGACTCATGAGTTTTGGTTCAAAATACACTCTGTGTCTTCCTCCTTGATCAGCAGATCCAAATAGGGTCAACTAACAGCCCAAATCTCTCATTCAAACTGCCATCAACTACTCGTGTATCTGGGCAGGTTGGCAAAATGTACAAAATGTACAGGTTGGAATACAAAAGGATTCATTCATGCTGCAACATCTATTTTTTTATTGACCATAAAATATAATAAATTAGAAAGTTCCGTGTAGCAGAAGGTGATTTTGTTTAAGTAAAAATTTAAGAAGAGAAATTTGGTAGCAATGTTAAGCACCAACCACAGAAGGGTGATTATGGAGTGTGGTGAAGAGAAATAATCATCATAAATGCCATTTACTGAGCACTTCCCATAGACCATGGGATCCTCCAAGGGCTTCCATGGGTTTTATTGGTCTAAAGTAGCCAATAGGCTATTATTATTATTAAAAACTCATATCAAGGTTTACCATTTCTGTCTTCTCAGATGAGTAGCTTAATTCATATTATGGGAAGGTGGGTGAATCTATCACTCTTGCTTTCTTCTTTCAGAGATTGGTAAAGGAGAGGACATGGAAAGATTGACATTTCATACTCTCTTCTAGAGCTGCAAACACAGGCTGGCTTAGTGAATGTTGAGTAAGTTTGATAGGCTTCCATTCAAGGGGAAGGAAGGATAATAAGCTAAGACAAAGTATCTTCCCAGAAGATCCAAGTTTGAGAAGCTCAGAAGAATGGAGTGAGAGGGTGATATAAGGAGATAATGGAGCCAGAGAGTTAACGAGCTATATAGATATGTAAAGCTCCCTCATCTTCCCAACCCATGAGCTGAAGGGCTTAAGTTCTACAAGTCAGAATGGAATCAGTATAGAAGACAGACATCAGACATGATAAATTAGTGGGATTCAGAAAAAAAAAAAAAAACCAACCCCACACACAGAACTCATATAGGATAGCAGCACTCCAAGGAGTTCCCAAGAACTTTGCCCTTCAAATACAACAAGTGATGGAAGCATGGCACTTGTTTTTAAGTCTAAAAGTACAAGACCTCAAATAACTTAGAGATATTTCATCCTCAAATCTTACAAAAATCCTATAAAGTACATATTGCCATCCCCATCTTACATCTTTCTATCCCATCATGGTCCAAGGAAGAGACTAACACTGTGGTTCATGAAGAAAAACAAAAAGGGTTTGGAGCTTTTGTTTTTCATGACATCAACCAAAAAGCCACAATCTTGGGTAATTGATGGTGCTCCCCATTGATTTCCCAGACTGGGGAAGGTTAACAGTAGCAGGATAGGATGCTCTGTCTTTCCCTAGATGGGAATTAGGGAGTGGAATTTCAGATTAGCATTTTTAAGGTGTTTCTCAGTCCTATGACTCTGACTTGAGCAGCATGATTCCATCTGTGGTAACTGGGTGCAGTCAGAGTATCTGTGACCTACTTTTTGGTCCTACTAACATTCCCACAAATATCTGGAAAGGGGAGTTTTTTTGTTGATTATGAAACAAAAACAACTCCAAGAAAGAAAATATCCCCCAATTTATTTTCCTTAGTATTCTTTTTTACTTATCCTGCTTTTGTAGAGAGAAGAAGAAGAAAAAAAGGTAAATTAATCCTTTCAGAAGATTCACGACCCCATGAGATAAATTTTCCCTTCTATGTTATCAGTGCTAAATGTCATCCTGTTGCCTTTAAATTATCATATTTCATATAAAGGATCAAAGCAAACCTCCAGTTAGTTTCTCCAGGTGGTTCTGCATAGTGTCAATGCTGGCGTTGTGCTTATAAAACTTTCACCATGTACAAAAATGAAGATGCTGACAAAATGGGAAAGACTTACCCGGACCCACACACATTTTTGCTTTCTTCCCTTGTTTGGAATATCTGGTCAGAATTCAGGATGAATTCTGTGTCTGTGGCATGGTATAAAACTAACCAGGCCATTAGAACTCAAAGCTGGCACTCGGAATGAATGAGTCTTACCTACTGAGTTATCTGCCTTCTAAGGCCTAAGAACATCAGATGAGACAGAGTCAGTGAGTAAGAACTACATGCTCTTCTGAAAAGAAATAGGCAAAATAAAACCAGTGTAATTTGTGCTAGAATCCCAGGGTTATAGGTAAAATGAAGACCTTTTTTTTTAACTATAAAAGTATTAAAAGCTCACCACAGGAAATTTGAGAAGAAAAGCTTTAAAAACTTAAAACCATCTATTTTTTCAATAACATTTGGTACATTATTCTACATGTTTTTTATATATTTAAGAGTATAACTTATATGCAAATTGTTACACTGTATTTTAACATATCAGTTAAAAGACTCATGTTATAAGCTCTCTCTAAAGATACTTGTAAGTGACAAAATAAATTCCTTAGTGTCTCAGTAAACCATGATTTATATGGATGGTCTACATTGAGTATTTTAATTATTTTTAATTATTTTTAATTATTTTTAATTATTTTTTTACTAAGTAAAACTGTGTTGACATGGGGTGATATTTAATAGTATCAAGTATAAAATCCAAGTTTCTTTTTAATATGGTGATTAAAATTACTTAATGTAGTTATAGTGTTATTTCCACAAAAAAAAAAAAAAAAATCTGGAAGGAAAACAGGCTACTTTCAAGGCAAGGCAGTTGTACCTTTTGAATATGTATGTTTGTGCTCCGCGTATGACCCGGTCAGAACTAGCAAAACAAAAACCATGTTCCTTCTGCTGTAAACAATAGCAATGACCCAGGGGTGAGAAGAGGCTCCAGCTCCAACAACACACTGCTGTTCCTGGCCTCTGAGCTCATAAATAGTCTCTTTTTCTGTTGTGTTCATTCTATGCTTTACTGTTTCCAGCTAGATTCTGGTGCAGTCATTATGGCTATGGCCCAGATATTTGTGTTTCTTTCTGGCCTGCCCAGTTCTTGTTGAAAGGTCACCGCCTCTTTGATTTCTTTGAGAAGAGACTTCAACCATCTCTTCCATCCTAACAATGGTTCTCAGGGCTGTTATACTTTGGAAGCTGTGGGAGTTGGTAGTTGATTTTGTTTTTTTCATATGCTACAAAATCTTTTTCAGGTTTCATTTCTCCTTTCTCACTTTACTTATTTTTGTCTCATACAACTTTCTAGCTGATGGTTCATTTTTTACCTAACCATCCCAATGTAATTTCAGGTGCTCATTTTCTTCCTACCAGATCCTCTTGCCAATCTTCTAATTGACCAACTATGAAGAAGTCTTCTCCTTGCTACTGATCCCACCAGAATCTCAGAAGTCCCCCTCAGCCACAGAAGGAGACCCAGACAGTTAGAAGGCCAGCAACTTGAAGGCATGAGGCCAAAAGCCTTGGCCTAGTGCTGAAATGTTGTTCTGCTAATGTTTATCTCATGCCTAGTATTTCTTATTAATAAGGCACTAAATAAGGGGGCAATCCAGTGTTTCCATTGCCAAAAGAAAATGTCTCTCTTTTAATTAATCAATGTAAATGGGCCTTTACTGGAAAACAGAAGAGAAGTGTTTCTAGAACTCAGGATATAATGTTACATTAGGGAATACTACACCCTTTTTATTTTGAAGTGGAAAATTTTAAAAAATGCAGAGACGCTAGGTCTGGACTGGCTGAGAGAGAGTTCACAAATCATTGCTGAACAGGTGCTTTTTTGTAAACTCAGGATTTTTGTTTCTCAGTTTACTTTTGCTGCAATTCATTTGGTGGGAATTCATTTGGCTGCAATTCATTTGGTGGGAGCTCAAATCAAGCAAATTATCTGGATGGAGCAATTTATGAAACAAGAAATAACTTACAGTCAAACTCCACTTCTTCCTTATTCCTCTTTCTGTTTCCCTCATGGACCAATGCAATTATCACTCAGCTGGGGACCAATGTAAATACAGATAAAAACAGGAACCCTACAAGATGACTGCTTGGCTTCACTTCGCGTCAACTTACTTGTCTTTAGTGCCTTTCCTGGTGCAGAGGATCATCTTCTTTCATTACTCAGTTCCCTTTTGCTTCAATTTTTCTCTCAAGACAATCTAATTTAAAATTGATCCAAAGCCACCTAATATTCCTCCAATGTCACAGAATCTATTGTTTAACTCAGATATTTGTACACGATTATACATTATGTAAACCAAAGAGTTGACTTAATGAAGGTAAATCAGGAGAAGCTAATTTTTTAAAATGTGGGCTGAGCATATGCATTATCCTCTCTCTTTCCCTTAAATCTGAAACAGCAGCTCCTAAGAGCAACAGGAGCTAGAATGGAGACACTGGCAGATGAGAAACTGAAGGAATTTTGGAGGATGGAACCTCTAGAAATGTGAATCAGATTGGCATCAGATTTTTCATCAGAATGAAAAGGTTAAAAGGCAGCCCCTCAAACTTTGTAAATAAAATGGATTTAGAAGCTATAATTCTAATCCTGCCAATTTTTAAGTTGATTGTGAAGGCAAAATGCAGTTCTTTTCAGTAAGACAATATCTTAAAATGTTACTTCTCTGGAACTGTTTTTGAGGAGGACACTGAGTTGTTGAACTCCAGGCCCTTGAGTAGGAACACCAAAAGGAGAAAATGGGATCAAGAAGCAAATAAGACATTTGACAAAATACAGCATATTTTCTTGATAAAAACCCTCAATTAAGTCGGGACAGAAGGAATATTCCTCAACATCATAAAGGCCATATATGAAAGACCCATAGCTAATATCATCCCCAATGGGGGAAAACTGAGAGCTTTTCCCCTGGGATCAGGAACACAACAGGAATGTCCACTCTCACCACTATTGTTCAACATAGTACTAGAAGTCCTAATCTCAGCAATCAGACAACAAAAAGAAATAAAAGGCATACAAATTGGCAAAGAAAAAATTAAACTATCACTCTTTGTAGAGGACATGATACTCTACATGGAAAACCCAAGAGACCACCAAAAAATGGCTAGAACTGATATGTGAATTCAGCAAAGTCAAGGGATATAAAGTCAATGTACAGGGGCGCCTGGGTGGCGCAGTCGGTTAAGCGTCCGACTTCACCCAGGTCACGATCTCGCGGTCCGTGAGTTCGAGCCCCGCGTCGGGCTCTGGGCTGATGGCTCAGAGCCTGGAGCCTGTTTCCGATTCTGTGTCTCCCTCTCTCTCTGCCCCTCCCCCGTTCATGCTCTGTCTCTCTCTGTCCCAAAAATAATAAATAAACGTTAAAAAAAATTAAAAAAAAAAAAAAAAAGAAAGTGCTACCCTCAGGTCACTTGCTTTAAAGTCAATGTACAGAAACTGGTTGCATTTCTATATACCAATAATCAAGCAGCAGAAAGAGAACTCAAGGAATCAATCCCATTTACAACTGCACCAAAAACCATAAAATACCTAAGAATAAACCTAACCCAAGAGGTAAAAGATCTGTATGCTGAAAACTATAGAAAGCTTATGAAAGAAATTTTTTTTTAAATTTTTTTTAACGTTTATTTATTTTTGAGACAGAGAAAGACAGAGCATGAATGGGGGAGGGGCAGAGAGAGAGGGAGACACAGAACTGGAAGCAGGCTCCAGGCTCTGAGCCATCAGCCCAGAGCCCGACGCGGGGCTCGAACTCACGGTCCGTGAGATCGTGACCTGAGCTGAAGTCGGACGCTCAACCGACTGAGCCACCCAGGCGCCCCTGAAAGAAATTTAAGAAGACACAAAGAAATGGAAAAACTTTCCATGTTCATGGATCAGAAGAACCAGTATTGTTAAAATGGCTATATACCCAAAGTAATCTACACATTCAATGCAATCCCTATCTAAATAACACCAGCACTCCTCACAGAGCTTGAACAAACAAGCCCAAAATTTGTATGGAATCACAAAAGACCCTGGATAGCCAAGGTAATGTTGAAAAAGAAAACCAAAGCTGGAGGCCTCACAATTCTGGACTTCAAGCTGTATTACAAAGTTATAATCATCAAGACAGTATGCTACTAGCATAAGAAGAGACACATATATCAATGAATAGAATAGAGAACCCAGAAATGGACCCACAAACATATGGCCAACTAATATTTGACAAAGCAGGAAAGAATATCCAATGGAAAGAAGACAGTCTCTTCAGCAAATGGTGTTGGGAAAACTGGACAATGACATGAAGAATGAACCTGGACCACTTTGTTATACCATACACAAAAATAAATTTAAAATGATGGAATACCTAAATATGAGACAGGAACCATCAAAATCCTTCAGAAGAAAACAGGCAACAACCTCTATGACATCAGCTGCAGGAACTTCTTACTCAACATGTCTCTGGAGGCAAGGGAAACAAAAGCAAAAATAAACTTTTGGGACCTCATCAAGATAAAAAGCTTCTGTACAGTGAAGGAAACAATCAGCAAAACTAAAAGGCAATTGGTGGGATGAGAGAAGATATTTGCAAATGATGTATTTCATAAAGGGTTAGTATCCAAAATCAATAAAGAACTTATCAAACTCAACACCCAAAAAACAAATAATCCAGTGAAGAAATGGGCAAAAGACATGAACAGACACTTTCCGAAGAAGACATCCAGATGGCTAACAGAAACATAAAAAATGCTCAACATCACTCATCATCAGGGAAACACAAATCAAAACCACAATGAGATACCACCTCACACCTGTCAGAACAGCTAAAATTAACAACTCAGGAAACAACAGATATTAGTAAGGATGCAGAGGAAGTGGAACCCTTTTGCACGTTGGTGGGGATACAAACTGATGCAGTCACTCTGGGAAAAGTATGGAGGCTCCTCAAAAAGGTAAAAATAGAATTACCCTATGACCCAGAAATTGCACTACTAGGTATTTATTCAAACAACACAAAAATGCTGATTCAAAGGGGGACATGCACCCCAATGTTTATAGCAGTGCTATCAACAATAGCCAAATTATGGAAAGACCCCAAATGTCCACCAACTGTCAAATGGATAAAGAAGATGTGGTGTATGTGTGTGTGTGCGTGCGTGTGTGTGTGTGCAGGCACTCATCTACAAAGAGATAAAGTTTAATTTTTTCTTTGCCAATTTGTATGCCTTTTATTTCTTTTTATTGCCTGATTGCTGAGGCTAGGACTTCCAATACTATGTTGAACAACAGTGGTAAGAGTGGACATTCCTGTTGTGTTCCTGATATCAAGGGTAAAGCTCTCAGCACACACACACACACACACACACACACACACACACACACACACACACAATGAAATACTACTCTTTGATCAAAAAGAATGAAATCTTGCCATCTGCAACAATGTAGATGGAACTAGAGTATATTATGCTAAGTGAAGTCAGTCAGAGAAAGACAAATATCATCTGATTTCACTCATCTCTGGAATTTAAGAAACAAAACAGATGAACATAGAGGAGGGGAAGGAAAAATAAGATAACAGAGAGGGAGGTAAGCCAGAAGAGACTCTTAAACACAGAGAACAAACTGGGGGTTGATAGAGAGGAGGTGGGTGGGTAGATGGGCTAAATGGGTGATGGGCATTAAGGACAGCACTTGTTGGAATGAGCACTGGGTGTTATATGTAAGTGATGAATCACTGGGTTCCACTCCTGAAACCAATACTACATTGTTAAGTAACTTGAATTTAAGTAACTAATTTTTTTTAAAAAAGAAGCAAATGAGATAACCCATGAGTTCCAAGAAGAGAAAGCCCTAGAAGGTGGCCTGGGGATAATCAGTCCAGATGGAAGTAGAAATAGACAAAATCAGCAAAGGGTTGATTTGCTGAACAGTTAGGATTTTTTCTTAAGCTTTCATTTTTAATGCTTTTTTCAACTTTTTTGCGGTATACTTACTATGCAAAAAGTTGCACATATTTAACACATACATTTTGATGCATATATCCATGATGCCCTTACCACAAAAAAGGTAATAAACATATCCATCACCTCCAAAAGATTCCCTGTGTCCCCTTGCTTTGTGACTGTGTTTGTGTGCATGTGCCTGTGTGTGTGGTAAGAGCACTTAGCATGAGATCTACTCTCTTAAGTTTTTAAGCTCACAACACCATACTGTCAAGTACAGGCACAATGTTACACAGCAGATCTCTAGAACTTATTAATCTGGTATAGCTGTAACTTTATATCCATTGAACAACAATGCCCCATTTCCCCCTCTCCTCATCCCCTGGAAACCACCATTCTATTCTTTGCTTCTGTAAGCTTGACTATTTTAGGTATCTCCTATAGTGAAATCAGGCAGTATTTGTCCTTCTGTGACTGGCTTATTTCACTTAGCATAATATCTTCCTAGCCCATTTGTGTTGCCACAAATGTTAGGATTTCCTCTTCTGAAGCTTTTATTTTGCTCCAACCACTGACCCTTTATTTGACTGGGTGAGCTTTCCTTTAAATGCCGTCCCCTAGGGTGTTTTGCTGACTTATGCTCTTCCTTTCCTCCTGCCTTGGTCTGAAATACTTTGTCTTGGCAGTTTTGCCACCGTAGGGGCAAGGACAGGATGTGAGTTCAAACAAATAGAGAAGCCAATAAACAGTGTTAATGGGAAGCCCATTTATTTGTTCCTTTATAGAGTGAAACCAGGGGCAGGATGGTGGAAGCAAAAAAAAAAAAAAAAAAAGCAAATATTAAGCTTTCATAAAGGGAACAGAACAAAAATCAACTAACTATTCAGTGATTTAAATATTTGGCAAGTTGACCATGATATTAGATGAGTAAGTTGGTAGGCTCCAACTAAAATATATTCAAGAAAAAGGAAAGGATTTTAAGAAAATACAAAATGAATAAGAAATGAGGTTATTAGGGATATGATGAGAAAGGTATATGTAACCTCTCCTGAGAAATAAAGCAAAGCAATCAGAAACTCCAAGGGAGGAAAATACTATACAAGGAAAGTATAACGCCAATATGAATCTGAAATTCAGCATGATTTTGAACAATGTGTATAGTTAGAAAAAGGGAAAGCCATTTTATCTTCACATAAGGAACATTCTTGGTTGAATGAGGGATGGGGTGAGGGACAGGGTAGCACTGGAGCCATGAGAGAAGGAAATTTGATGATAGCACACTGTTGGAAATGCTAAAAGCAGTGGGAAGGAGCTTCACAATGATCGGAACATGTCTCTCTTTTTCTGTAATATTTTTTAAGTTTATTTATTTTTAGGAGTGAGGGAGAGAAGATAGAGAGAGAATCCCCATTCTAACCGCATGGCTCCACCTCACAAACCGGGAGATCGATCACCTGAGACGAGATGAAGAGTTGGATGCTTAACCAACTGAGCCACTCCAGTGTCCCCTCTACTTTTCTGTAATTCTTGCTGCTTTTCCTTACTCTGTCAGCTGAGCTTTAAGGCTGGCTTCCTCCTCAACTGCAAGATGGCTGCCTCATGTTAACAGAGCCTCATGTTTCTTGTTTCTAATTCAGAAGGAGGAGAGGGAGAGTGGAGTCCCGTAATCATTGAACTTGCGCCCATAAGACCATCTCTGAGCCAGTCCTCATGACTGGGATGCCATGTGCTAATTGGTTTTGGCATGGATTGTCTGCAGAAAGCAGAAGACACTTGGGTGAGGGCAATTCTACCCCAACCACAGACTGCTGTGCCACAGGGAGGAGGCAGAATGGGTTTGTGAGAGACAAACACAACATGCAACACACCATAATACTGTACATAATACAGCTTTTGAAAACTTTGTAAAGAGATTTCCCTTTTCCTTCAATTTACCTTCAGGATTTAGAACTGTGCCCTGCAATATAGTAGGTACTAATCACTTGTGGTTATTCATATTTAAATTTGAATTAATTACAATTAAGTATAATTAAAACTGGTTTTTCAATTGTGTTAGCCATATTTCAAATGCTTAATAGCCACACATGGCGAGTGCTACCAAACAGGACAATGAAGATGACAGAAATTTCTATCATTACTAGAAAGTTCTAGTGGACAGCACTAGGTTGGAGCATAAAATGCTCTGACTTGAGGATGGATGTTTTCTATTAAGTATCCTCCTTGGATGTACTTTGTCCATGACTACAATGGCTGTTTCCCATAAAAGCTTGCAGTGTAAATAAGAAACACACAGGTTTTTCAGCTTTGATAATATTTCTTCCTTGTGTACTTACTTTTTCCAAGGAAAGCTTGCACGGGTGACTGGACAGAGATTAAGAAGTAGACCAAATTTTTAGTCTTTCAGCCCTTTTTGATCTCCCCTTATCTACCTATTTCCTTACATGCCCTTCCTCTAGGCTGTGTCCATTCCATGATCTCCCCCTCAAGCAGTAGCTGATATTCCATGAGGCAGCTACCATAAACTTAGTTTTTAAGGTACATATTTCATTATATTGAAATTGATATTAATGTGTTCATGTGTGTGAGTAGTGGTTGGAGGGCTGGCACAAGCT
Source organism: Herpailurus yagouaroundi (assembly GCF_014898765.1). Classification (NCBI taxonomy): domain Eukaryota; kingdom Metazoa; phylum Chordata; class Mammalia; order Carnivora; family Felidae; genus Herpailurus; species Herpailurus yagouaroundi. Next base: position 7,738,074 of record NW_024412432.1, on the reverse strand, counting down.
TTGATGCAAAACTCAGTATTTAACAAAGCAATTATTCAGTGGTAATTGAGTTAGCTAAACTGATTGCCAATATAATTTTTTCTGATTAGAAATTAATTTCTTGAAGTGTTTTAGTGATCGCATCCTTCCAGAATACACAAGAAGGAGCTGAAGATGGTGGGGAATAAGCAGAGGTCTCCAATGTTTCTATTTCTATAAGCATAAAGAAAAGCTTCTGGAATAGGGAGTGATGGGGGTGGGGAGTGATTTAAAGGTTTATCAGTGTTGGGGCACCTGGGTGGCTCAGGCGGTTGAGTGTCTGACTTCAGCTCAGGTCATGATCTCACAGCTCATGGGTTCGAGCCCCGCCCACGTCAGGCTCTGTGCTGACAGCTCAGAGCCTGGAGCCTGCTTTGGATTCTGTGCCTCCCTCTCTCTCTGCCCCAACCCACTCACATTCTGTCTCTGTCTCTCTCAAAAATAAATAAACATTTAAAAAAAATTAAAGGTTTACCAGTGTTAAAAAAACAGCTAAGAATTAATGAGAAAATAACATAAGTGACATTTACTGGGCACTTAATATATGCCAGGTACTGTTTTAACTGCTTTATCTGTAATACTCCATTTATTATTCTCATCAACTCTATGAGATAATTACTATTATTTTCCCATGTCTTCACTGATAAGGAAACTGAAGGGTTGTGAGGGTAAGCAACTTTCTCTAGGATCCAAGACTATGAAATAACCCTATCTATGTGAGCCAGTCTTGTGATTCCAGCCTAGGCAGGCCGCCTCTGTGGCTTAGTAACTATGCACTGACTTGAGGAAGCCAACTAAACTTCACAATACCAGCAGCTGATCTGCATCCCACTACAAGATGTGAAACTTTGCTTTACCTGTTTATCAGGAAGTAAACACAGACAAGGAGTTCTAAAGTTAGTTGGTTGGTTTTATGGAATCCCCCATAGCTGTAAAGATTCTAAACAGTCAAAGTTTGCTTGAGACCAATGAAGTCTAAGTCAAGCTAAGTAGCAACTGATAAAACAGAAATTAGTGGTAAAATCTACTCAACGTTTGTTTAAGCATCTTTATTAATTTAAATCTAGTCCTACATTGATTTAAATTTGGTCTATGATAATGATTAGAGAATGTCAATTATTTTCAAAGAGTCTTATTTTCCTATATATGTTTTCCTATATGATTCTACAAGAGAGTAGCCATAGGACTTTCCAAGGATCCAGGTGTTTCTAAATGCATTTCTAAATGTTTTAGTGATGGAAGGTCCTTCTGGGCATTCTTATGGGTCAGAGTTGGGGGATGGGTGTCCATATCACACATGACAAATCCACTCTACCATTTGGATTCTCTCCAAAGCCTTTGGATTCTCTCTTCCCTAACATGACAGAGAAGCTCTGGAATCTTTATCTCTTAAACTGTAGACCACATGGAATTTGACTTTCTGTCCACCAACCAATAAGATCTCAGAGTTACCTACAGCTGCACTAGCTAACAGATTAAATCCAAAGAGTGAATTTGAAGCTGAGAGGCAGTAAATTAGTAAGCGGCACAGTTATATGCCGTTCACTGAAAAGAAGAATACTCTTAATTGTTTAATTCAAGGAAATACCTGAAACCTAGCCCAGAGAAGTTAAAACCCAGAACCCTCCCAAATTTTCTAACAAAGCTACTAGCAAAATTCTACTTGTAAAAATTCAGCCAATGAAATAGAAAGCCAGATAAGTGTTCTTTTTCTTTGTTTGTTAAGAGACTGTCTGCATTTGAAAATATTTGTAACAGTCTCTTATTTCTTGTGTTGTGTCACTGTGAGAATCTGAAGGGGTTTTTGTATGACTATAAATTCATGCGTCTCACACAGAGAAGCAAGAGAGCCTGATCACAGACAATGAAACCTGTGATTACAGGCTAATTATCAGTGTGATCTGGTCACTTGCTGACTCCTGCCCCAGGACACCTGTATCAATATACTGTATTGCCTCTCCACTTCATGTTTATAGTGGGTTACAAAGCATTTCACAAAATGGCGGGAAAATGAATTTTCTGTAACTTGCTGGCGAAGGCGATATTTGGGGAAAGGAGAAAACTTTTTCCCTGGGGCTATTCCCCTAATTTACTAAAGGATCAGATGAAGTTGAGAGCAATATAATTTTGGTCAGATCCTGCCACAGGCTGGGGAGGGTGAGGAGTTATCTATTCAGCTGACACTGAATAGATAACACCATTTTTCCAGACGTGTATTCTAGGCATTACCCTTAGGAAATACCCTGCTATCCGCGCTTGGTCTTTTTAAGATACTATTCAGACACTTTATTTTTTATTGTTTTTACCTTTTGGTTGGTGGTGGTGGTAAAAACTCTTAAGTTCTATTCGCTCAGCAAATTTCAATTATACAATACAGTGTTATCAACTGTAGTTACCATGTTATACAGGAGATACTCAGCTCTTATTTAGCTTTTAATAGACATTTTGTACCCTTGTAACAACCTCTTTCTATTTCTCCCATCCTCCAGCCCCTGGCAACCACCATTCTACTCTGTTTCTAGGAGCTCACCTTTTTTTTTTTTTTTTTTTAAGATTTCACATATAAGTGATACCATGCAGTATTTGTTTTTCTCTGCATGGCTTAATTTCACTTAGTGTAGTGCCCCGAGGTTCATCCATCTTGTTGCCAATGGCAAGATTTCCTTCTTTTTTAAGGCTAAATAATATTCTGTTCTATAATATGCACCACATTTTTTTATCCATTCATCCATTGATCAACACATAGATTTTCATACTATTTATTATGAATAATGATGCAGTGCACACTGGAAAATAGGTATCTCTTCAAGATAATGATTTTGGTTTTTTGGATATACCCAGACACGGCATTGCTGGATCAGACAGTAATTGTATCCTTAATTTCTTGAGAAAACTCCATACTGTTCTCCACAATGGCTGTACCACTTTACATTCCTACCAACAGTGTGCCAGTTTTCCTTTTCTCCACATTCTTGCAGCATTTGTTATCTCTTGTACTTTTGATGATAGACATCCTAATGAATCTCAGGTGATAACTTCTTGCAGTTTTGATTCTCATTTCCTTGATGACTACTGGTGTTGAACCCATTTTCTATTGGTCATTTATATGCCTTCTTTGGAAAATTTTCTATTCAGATCCTTTGTCCATTTTCTATTGGGTTGTTTTTGGGGTTTTTTGTTTTATTGTTTGTTTGTTTTTTTGGTGTTGAGTTATAGAAGTTCCTTATATATTTTAGATATTTATCCCTTATCAAATGCATGATTTGCAAATATTTTCTCTCATTCCATAGGTTGCCTTTTCATTTTGTTGATGGTTTCCTCTGCTGTAGAGAAGCTTTTAGTTTGATATAGTCCCACCTGTCTACTTTTGCTTTTGTTGCCTATACTTTTGGTGTCAAAGCAAGAAAAAATCATTGCCAAGACTGGTGTCAAGGAGGCTAGTTTCTACTTTTCTTCTAGGACTTCCATGGTTTCAAGTCTATGTTCACATCTTTAATCTGAGTTAATTTTTGTTTCTGGTCTAAAAATGGGTACAATTTCATTGTTTTACATGTGGATATCCAGTTTTGGCAGCATTATGTATTGAAGAAACTATCTTTTCTCCATTGTATATTTTTGGAGCCTTGTTGAAAATTAATTGACCATGTAGGCATTGGTTTACCTCTGGGTTCTCAATTCCATTCCATTGATCTAAGTGTCTGTTTTTATGCCAATTCCATACTATTTTGCTTCCTACAGTTTGGTAATATAGATTGAAAGAAGGAAGTGTGCTGCCTATAGCTTTGTTCTTCTTTCTCCACATTGTCTTGGTTATTTGGGGTCTTTTACGATTCTATATGAATTTTAGGATTTATTTTCCTATCCGTGAAAAATAACATTGGAATTTTGATAGGGATTGCATTGAATTTGTGATTTTAGGTAGTATGGACATTAAATCATATTAATTTTCCAATCCATGAACATGAATATCTTTTCATTTATTTGTGTCTTCAATTTCTTTCATCAATGGTTTGTATTTTCAGTGTACAAATCTTTGATCTTCTTAAATTTATTCCTAAGTATTTTATTCTTTTTGATGCTATTGTAAATAGAATTTTCTTAATTTCTTTTTCTAAATACTTTGTTGTTAGTGTATAGAAACAGGACTTTGATTTTTAAATATTCATTTTGTATCCTGAGTTTATTTATTACTTCTAAAAGGTTTTAGTGGACTCCTTAGGGTTTTCTATATATAATATCATGTCATCAATAAACAGACCTCTCTGGGGGCGCCTGGGTGGCTCAGTTGGTTGAGCGTCCGACTTCGGCTCAGGTCATGATCTCACGGTTTGTGAGTTTGAGCCCCGCATCAGGCTCTGTGCTGACCGCTTGCTCAGAGCCTGGAGCCTGCTTCAGATTCTGTGTCTCCTCTCTCTGCCCCTCCCCCGCTCACACTTTGTCTCACTCTGTTTCTCAAAAATAAATCAATGTAAAAAAATTTAAAAATAAATAAAAAATAAAAGAATAAACAGACCTCTCTGATTTGGGTACCTTTTATTTCTTTTTCTTTCCTAATTTCTCAGACTAAGATTTCCATTATTATACTGAATAAAAGTGGTGACAGTGTGCATCCTTGTCTTGTTCCTGATCATAAAGGAAAAGCTTTTAGCTTTTCATCATTGAGTATGATGTTAGCTGTGGGCTTGTCACATGTGGCCTTTATTATGTTAAGGTACATTCCTTCCATAACCATTGTGTTCAAAGTTTTTTTTATCATGAAACAATGTTAAATTTTATCAAATGCTTTTTCTGCATCTATTGAGATGACCATATGACTTTTTTATCCTTTATTTTGTTCATGTGGTATGTTACATTTAATGATTTGCATATATTAAACCATCCTTGCATGCCAGGAACAAATCCCATTTGATCATGGTGTATTTTCCTTTGAATGTATCGTTGAATTTGGTTTGCTAATATTTTGTCCATCAATTTTGTATTTATGTTCATCATGGACATTGGCCTGTAGTTTTCTTGTAGTGTCCTTGCCTGGTTAGGTATCAGAGTAATGCTGAACTTGTAAAATGAGTTTGGAAGTATTCCCTCCTCTTCTCTTTTTTTTGGAAGAGTTTGAGAAGGATTTGTATTAATTCTTATCTAAATGTTTAGTTGAATTCACCAGTGAAGACATTTGGTTCTGGAATTCTCTTTGTTGGGAAGTTTTAGATAATTGATTAAATCTCCTTGATGACGGCTATGTTCAGATTTTCTACTTCTTCATGATTTAGTCTTTGTAGCTTGTGTGTTTCCAGAAATTTATCCAATCCATGAAGGTTATCTACTTTGTTAACATAATTTTCATAGTAGTTTCACATGAATCTTAATATTTCTATAGTATCAGTTGCAATGTTACATCTTTCATTTGATATTTTTTGTCTTCTCTCATTTTTTTGCTTAGTCTAGCTAAAGGATTGCCAATTTCATTTATCTTTTTTTTTTTAAAAAAAGCTCTTTCTTTCATTAATTTTTCCCATTGTCTCTCTAGTCTCTATTTCATTTATTTCATCTCATTTATTTTCTTCTGCTAATTTTGGGTTTAGTTTCTTCTTTTTCCAATTCCTTGAGGTATAAAGTTAGGTTGTTTATTTCAGTTTTGTCTTTTTTCTTAATGTATACATACATCACTATAAACTTCCCTCTTAGAACTGCTTTTGCTGCATCCCCAGAAGTTTTGGAATATTGTATATCTATTTTTATTTGTCCAAGATATTTTTTATTTCTCTTTTGATTTCTTACTTGGTCATTGATTACTCAGGACTGTGTTGTTTAGTTTCCACATGTTTGTGAATTTTCCATTTTCCTTTTGTAATTGCTTTTTAGTTTTATACCATTGTGGTCAGAAAAGATGCTTGATATTATTTCACTCTTCTTAAATTTCTAAGACTTGTTTCATGGCCCCACATATGATCTATCCCAGAGAGTGTTCCATGTGCACTTACAAAGAATGTGTATTCTGCTGCTGTTGGATGGACTATTTTATACATTGTCTGTTAGGTCCATCTGGTACCCTCAGGCAGCAGTTTGTGAGGTGTGCAGTCAAATCCCTTCCAGGGAAAGACTGGGAGCCTGGTGTTTTTGCCTGTTCTCTCTGCGTTAAACCCTGAGGGGACAGCTGTGGCAAGTGTTTATGTGCCTTTTAACAAGTGCTTCTTCGTTTGCTATAGTCCTATGGTATTTGTGAATACAAGCCCCCTTCACTTTTAGAGCTAGATGATTTGGACACATGTCCCTGGGATGGTAGTCCACATTGGGGCACAAAAGAAATTGTGGTCTAAACCCTTTACTCCTGAGGTAGAAAGCTGGGAGTTGGGGATTCCCTCCTGATCACATGGCATTGTGCCAGAGGTAAGTTTATGGTGAGAGTGTGTCTACGTCTTTCTTACCTGTTTTAAGGTGGATGTTGCTTGTCATCTGGTGTGTAGGAGTCATTCAACTCATTTCTGGATTTCTCTCACAGGAAATTGCTTCATGTGGCTGTACTCAGTGCATCCATGAGAAGAAAAAATTCAGGAGCCTCCTCTGTCACCATCTGGTCTGGATCTCCCAGGTTATCTCAATCAAGTAATTTAAAGGACTAGAAATCTAGGAAGGAATGTGTGAGAAATTATTTCATCACAGATGCAAAAATTAATATTGACATATTAGTTGTAGGGGCTAAGATGTATTTTGTGTCCTTCAATCCTGATGACTCTCCAGAAACGTAGGTGTTATCATTCCCATTTTCGATATAAGAAAACCAAGTCCAGGAAAGATAAATGTCTTGTCCATGTTAGTCTTAGAACCCAGCTGAAAAGTTGGTTTACCTCCTTTGAGGTTCCTATTTTTTCTGCTTTGTCACCTCTTAATAACAATTAAATATTATTAAAATACTTATTTAGCACTGAAAAAAAATGTCTTCACAGCCTACACAGGGAAATTACATCAATTATCCAGGCAACTGGAACAAATAAGACCTACAGTAGGAGAGGAGTTTATAATTATTTAGATAATAAACTGATTGCCTATTTTATCCAATGTATTACAACAATGCTCCATTTCTTCCTTTCTTTTTCAATAAGTCTAAGTACATAACATACGAAATATAATTTCTCTCACATTATTTATGGCCTCCTTCCTTCCACATAGCTTTCTAATTGTAATAGGGTCAGCTTCAATTTGCCATATGGAAACTTAATTGAAAATGAGTGGATAATCCAGTCCACTAAAATGCCAATCCTGTAAGTAGAGAAAAATAGGTCAAGTTAATAATTTAGCCTCATATAAGATTTACTGCCTTTCTTATTTTCTACTCATTTATACTATTCTTTCATGAGTACTGGCGCCAGTCTTGAGAATTGCAAAGATCATGCCTTAAAGTGTTCTGTAAAATAAACCACTGAAGAATCTGAGGCTATGTGCTTTTCTTCTACAAAAATGTTAATTAAATTTGAGAGTGTTATTAAAAATGATATTAGTTGAAATAGTGCATTGTCAAACATAATTCCAACATATAATATAAAGTATTAATGAAAATAGATGTTTTCGTGAGTTTCCCCCTTTTTCTAGTAGCATAAAGAATCAAGTCCTATGATTTACTACTTTAAAAAAAGTTATTTCCCAACAATAGACACCTTAAAAGCAGAATTTGGAGTCCTAGTACCTTCAATGACCCCCTGCAACCCTTGTTCTCATCCCCTTGCACAGCTCCTGATGAATTTATACACACACCCTTCCACATAATCTTCAGGCTTCAAGAAACAGTTTTAAGATCATTGACTAGTCCAATCCTTTCCCTTGGATGGGGAAATGTGCCCAAGTATGTCAAAGCCTGAAATCACAGTTTTTCACAGGCAGAAGCGGCAAAGGACACAGGTCTTATGCCTAAACTGCCATTCTTTGGATTGGACTGCAGGGATTCCTTCAACCACTTTCTCTTTAAATGCAGGAAAGGCTAATGTTCAGAGGGGTGGGATGGGGGGGTGCTGATTTACTTCAGCATTTTCAGAAGTCACTCACTTTGAAGAAGAGTTGCAGAATTACTTTCCCTGAAGAATAAAACAAGTTGACTAGATACCCATCTGTTCAGGACCAGAAAGGAGCGATGTAGTCTTCAGAACTTGCTTCCTCTCCTATATTACTACCCTATCTGCTACTTACATAGATATAATTTGGTTCAAGCTTCAAAATACTTGTTTCATTATTTTGATTAGGAAATGAATCAACCAAATTTATAACTGATTTTAAAAATTCAGCTTTATTAAATTTGCTTATAATAAACTGCATCCATTTAAAGAGTAAAATTTGATGAGTTTTGACAGTTACAAACACCAGTGAACGACCACCATTATCATGATACAAAACATTTTCATCACCTCAAAAAAACTCCTCAGGCTTTTTTGAAATTTATCCTTCCCTTCACTCACAGCTCCAGGCAATGTTTGGTCTGCTCTTTGTCCCTGTAGTTCATTTGCCTTTTCTAGATTTTTATATACTCTGAAGTCTTGTGTCTAACTTTTTCCATCCACGTTGACAGTTCTTTCTTTTTTCTGGCGAGTGGTATTCCATTGTATGGATATACCACTTTTGGTTTGTCCATCAGCTATTGATGGGCATTTGGTTTGTTTACAGTTTGGGGTCATTATTAATAAAGCTTCCCTGAATATTCACGTACAAATATTTTTGTGGACAAATGTTCCATTACTCTTCTGTAAATATCTAAGGGTTAAATGGCTAAGTTGTATGGTAGATGTATGCTTACTATTTAAAAAAAAAAAAACTGTCAAAATGTTTCCAATGGAAAAGTGGTTTTCCAATAGATACTCTATCAATGATATATGAGCATTCCAGCTGTTCCACGTCTTTGTTAACACTTGGTATTTTCAGTCTTATTAATTTTAAAAGTTTAATGGTTATATTTTAGTACCTTGTGGTCTTAATGATCATTTCCTCAATGATTATAGATGTTGAACATTTTTTCCCATGTTTGTTGGTCATCGTACATCTTTTTTGAAGAATCTGTTCAAATGTATTATTGAGTTGGTTGTCTTCTTGTTATTGAGTTTTAAGATTTTTTTTATAAATTCAGAATACAAGTTCTTTTCTTAGGCATATGATTTGTGAATATTTTCTCCCATTCAGAGTTATCACCTTTTACACCATGAAACTTTAATGGTCCCTACAACCCATTTTTGAGTCATATTATGTAGATGGCAAACAAACAAACAAAAAAGGTTACAATGTATTATTCCATAATTTAATTTTAAAATATGCATTATACACTGATGAGTAGTGATTATCTTCTCCTCAGCCCAGGCTGTAAACGATGTACTTCATAGTCTGATTCTTCTTCTCCAAAAAAATAGTACATTACAGTTAATGCACGGGGCTTTTCTTGACACTAATATCCTTGGTATTTTAATGGCTAGTTTAACACACACCTGCCCACACACATAAACACAAGCACACACACACAATGTACTTCAATGGCCCCAAACCATAATTGCTTGTTGTTTGTCTTATGTAAATGGATCTCTTTTCAAATGTGGAAATATCTGCTTAACAATAGTCTTATAATTAGCCCACAAAACAGGCATGAACATTTGCTAGAAAAACGAAGTGGGCTCAGCTCACTTCCAGCCTGAGATTCTGAGGATCAAGGTTGAACTCAGAAGAGCTTTTATAACCCATTGTTGATACAGCCCTGAAAATGGAGTTTCCCACTGGTAATGCCAAGAGACCCTTGAGTACAGAATCGGGCGCTGTGGTGATAAACATCTGACATTTTCATTTGCAAGTATTCATGTTTCCTTTTAGATAATGTTCCCTCTATTTACTTCTTCAGCAGCAATGCATCAAATATCCTACAGTGTAATCCTTCTCTCAGCACTTATCAATGAACTATGAAATAGTATTAAATAGAATTAATTAGAAGTTTTAATGAATCATGTCTGTCCTCATTTATTATACAATGTAATTTTCAAGGAGTGATTAATTACAAGTTACAGATGAGTGAACAGTTAATGTAGTTTGCTAACCTTACTAAGGAGTGACTGTACACAGCAAGCTGCTTCTCCTCTGTTTATTAGCATGTGGCTTTGTACCACCAGCAGATCAGGTGAATGAAAGGGTTTTAGTGACGGTGCAATTAATATGCACTGTCAGCTAATAATTTACTCCCTCATTTTCTTTCCTGTATATCATAAGAACATTGTGGAGATTCAGAGGTAGAATTTAGCCATCCTTATTTTGTAGTGTTTCTACAGGGCTATTAGTTTGCCCCTATCACATCCACCTAAGCTGCCTGATTATTTTAAGTAGATCCTATTTAATACAAGGCAGCTTGTTTGAGATGATTCTCCCTGCATATTTCCTTGAAGAATATACCAATTTACCACATCATTACTATCATTATCTAAAAAGTGGTAGTTGGCTGCCCTTCATTTTCAATTTTCTTACATGTACCTTTCAGAAGCTGAAAAATGCCCAAGCTGACAAAATGTAGTAGTTAAATACAGAATAATTTGTGGACAGAGAGTAATCGAGAATGGCATATACGAATGCCAAAAGGTGTTTTGTTTTGTTTTTTGTTTTTGTTTTTGTTTTTGTTGTTTGCCTTCCCAACAGACATACTCACAAAAGACCATGCGACCTTGGGGATAAGTCACCATCTTACAACATTCTTCTCTGCTTCTTCTTCAAAGAACTCATTTGCTGTGGTTATATGGAGGTGGAAACCCTCATGGCATACCCCCACACTACCTGTATTTGCTGGCTGAAGGGCAGATAGCAAGCAGCTCATTTTGCTGTGCAAAGCAGACACTAGTGTTTTCTGCTCTGAATCCAGGGGAGCTTCATAGCTCTTTGAAGGCCCAGCTAACCTCAGCAGGAAAAATAACAACACTTACTTATATTTGTGTGATATTTAATGATTTTCATTATTTTTTCATAAGTATTATCTTACTAAATCTAGGTAAAATTCCATGAATAAAGAAACTATTACAAGATATTAGCTGATTTGCCCAAGGCCCCATAAGCAATGAGTGGATAAGCCAAACACTCATTCATTCAACAAATATTTATTAAGCACCTAATATCAGACACCTACTACTTTTCATTGACTGGATAACTCTACATCCTTTCCATCACAGACCTTAGATACCAGTAGGCGAGACAAGAAATAAAGGAATAAAGATAGTGATAAGCCCTGTAAAGAAAATTTAAAAAGCAAAGAGGTTAGAGAGAAATGGGGCACGAGGAAGGTTATTTTAGACAAGGTGGTCAGAGAAAGCCTCCTTGACAAGATGCCGTATCAGAGCAAAACTGACTGATGAAAAGGAGTCTGTTAATTGAAGAAAACATTCCAGGCAGAGAGAACAGCAAATCCAAAGGTCATGAACCCTTTGGTGTGTTTGAAGAAGCACAAGAGATCAATGTGGCTGGAGAGAAATACAGCCAGGGAAAGATGAAGCTGAAGAGATACACTGGGGAGATCCAGTTAGTTCCACTGGAGGTGCAACAAAAATTTTGGATTTAAACTCAAGAGATAATGTATGTTGAACAGCCTTTTCCAATCCAATTATGCCTAGAATTTCTAGGACATGAGAAATGGAAGATAATGTGCTAGAACATCAGGTAGCATTTTCCATTTCTAATTTTAAGGAAAAGAAGAAAAAAGAGCCTAGGATTTGAAGTTATTAATATAAAAGTATACTGGTAATGTCCTATCTTTATTAGGGGGCTCAACTTCCAGATGAGCAATGCTCTTTGAAGTCAAGAACTACTTTTTATTCTGTACTGCACACAAATCAATGTCTCGTGTTTCCAATCAGTGCTCTCTGAAATGAACTGAATGACCTGATATTTATTGCTCTGTCCAGCCCAAGTCTGAGGAATCCTGATAGGAGATGCCATGGTATTTGAAATCACTGTAACAGAACAGAAGGATCCAGAAAGCAGCCCTCACTTAGCACTTGGCTTCACAATGTGTGTGCTATCGATCCAGACATCCAATTTGTCTGTAGTGGGGTATTGCTAATCCCTCAAGCAAGTGTGTAATAATGCACTTATTTTGCAAAGCATTTTCTTTTCTTAAACCTACATTCTCTCACCTACTTCCCCAAGTAAAACTATGAGGATTATAAACGTTAATTCTCTAATGAATGCTATGGAAAATCTGTTTCTACTTCCACTCTACAAGACTCTTGGGAGGTGGTGAGTTCAGATGAAGGAGCAATACCACTTTATGTTACAGCAACAGGATTTTACTCAGGAATCTCAATACTATAAGCTCTAAAAGCCTATTTTTTTTTTATTAAGGAAATTTTTAGATGGCCCACTGTAAAGTGCATGCCTTTGTAATCACAAAAGCAAGTGTAAAAGAGGAAAAAACTTTTCTCTGCCACTCTTCTTGGGTTCAGTGGCTAGGAACTGTGAGTTTATTCCCTGATGTAGTGATGGTTTCATGTGTGTATGTATATGTCCACTTTATTCTAACAGTAGTAGATTGGAAGGTAAACTGAAATGTAATAAGCAAATATATGAACACAGGTATATGAAACAAAGTTGTGGCATTTGCAAAGTTCTATTGCATAGTAGTTGACAAGACTAAAAGGGGAGAAAGAATTTTTAAAATTACAAAACACTGTAAAAATGCTGAAATGTATGCTACATTATATAAAACAATATTAAGTTTCTCAGAAGGGACACTACGTTAAAATGAAAGTTTGAGGTGAAAATTCACTGGTCAATTCTTAATTTAATTTTTAATAGACTTTATTTTTTTAGAACAGTCTTAGGTTCACAGCAAAAGTGAACAGCAAATACAGAGAGTTCCCATATACCTACTGCCCTTACCCTTCCCCCATACCCATATAACCTCTCCAACTGTCAACCCTCCACACCAGAGTGGGACATTTGTTACCACTCTGGTGAACCTACCAGTTGAACCTACCTTGACACTGACCTAATTATTACCCAAAGTTTATCATTTATATCATGGTTCACTCTTGGTTTTGTATATTCTGTGGGTTTTGACAAATGTAAATGACATGTATCCACCATTATATAGTTTCATACAGAATTGTTTCACTGCCCTAAATATCCACTGTGCTCTGCCTACCCATCCATCCTTCCCTTCAATACCTTGCAACCACTGATCTTTGTACTTTATCCATATGAATCTACTTTTTCAACTCTAAATTCTATGAAGTTTAAAAATATATCAAATATTTCAATGAAAATTTAGCATTCAGTTTGAGATATATTTTAAGTGTAAAATACAGATTAGATTTTGAACACTTAGCATGAAAACAATGTAAAATGTCTCAATCATTTTTCATACTGATGACACTTTTGGCTATATGGAAAGAAATAAAACATGTTCTTGGAGAGCCTGGGTGGCTCAATGAGTTGGGCGTCCGGCTTCAGCTCAGGTCATGATCTCATGGTTTGTGAGTTTGAGCCCTGCGTTTGGCTCTGTGCTGACAGCTCAGAGCCTGGAGCCTTCTTCAGATTCTGTGTCTCCCTCTCTGCCCCTCTCCCACTCACGCTCTGTCTCTCTCCCTCTCAAAAATGAATAGACATTTTAAAAAATGTTTTTAAAGTTCTTGAAATTAATTTTATCTATTTTTACATTTTTAGTGTGACTACAAAAGTTTTAAATTACATATGTGGCTTACATTATATTACTGGATAGTGTTGCTTTAGACTTATGATAGCTGAACTCCAGAAATACCATTAACTGGGTGACCAAGCATTTCTCAGGCATAATGAGTAAACTGCCTTCCACTCTATTTCATTAAATTAATATTAGATAAAAATTTAAGAAATTTGCCTGCATAAGTATGATTAACTATTGACTAAGACTAAATAAGCATCAGCTGATATGTAGATTTAGTGAAGCAATATAGGGAAATTAAACATTTTAACCATAAACATATCGCACAGGTCCCTGTTTTTACATGATATCCATGGGCCTTATAACCACATGTCCCCATTTTTCCCATAAACATCATGCCACACAGTTCCATCACCTTTTTGGTATACATCTTGCTGGCCCATGTGGACCCTTGATCTAATAACAAATGCCAGAATTTCCCCAAGAAAATAGAAGTAGGCAGATAGAACTGCTTATTTTTATCCTGGGCTGACAGTCTTTTCTATTCTTTCCACCTTGTCATACATTAAATATGAAATCAGAAGGAAGGAGGGAGAAGAAGGCACTGCAGAGAGTTTTTGGAGAGAGAACAAGTGGAAGGTTACACACCTGCACTCTCTCCTTTTTCTCAGCTCTTAGATTCACTGATGCTTAAAAGGGGAAATAACACTTAAAAGTGCTATATTGGTACTCACGCTCAATCCAGTCTCCTCTCTCATCTGTGTTTCCACAATGCTGGGGGGTGCAGGGTGAGGCAAGGACCCAGTCTTTAAAAGTGTTCTTTTCATGCTCACTCAGCACTCTCCCAGTTCTTGGATCCCACACATGATATGAAAAAGGACATGAAAAAGCATTGACTGAATTCCAAATGGCACATTATTGTTTCTGCTCCAGCACACGTTCTTGGAGCAGCTTTGTTTTGGCTTCCAAGTTAGATGATTTTCATTAGGTATTTGGATTAATCTACAATAAAATAGCAAATCCATTTGTGAGGTGGTTTGGCTGCCCACGAAGTGAGGACCTAGGACACATACCACACAGTATTTATAAGAGTATTTGACAAGTATTATTTAATTTGTATCACTTCCTTCCGTATCCAAGTGGAAGGATGGCGTGGTTTTCTCTAACTTGCATGTTCTATTTTAAAGAAATTAGTGGCACCTGTGTGGCTCAGTCAAGCTGCGCATCCAACTCTTGATTTCAGCTCAGGACATGATCCCAGGGTAATGGGATCACCCCCTGCATCCAGCTCTGAGCTGAGCATGGAGCCTGCTTGAGATTCTCTCTCTCTCCCTCTGCCCCTATTCCACTCCTACTCTCTGCCTAGGAAGGAAGGAAGGAAGGAAGGAAGGAAGGAAGGAAGGAGGGAAGGAAGGGAGGAAGGATTGAAGAATTATGAGCACTTGAAGAATGAAGTAAATAGATCTCTGATTTTAAAGTTTCATCAAGTTGAGAAGTCACTTCCTGTTCACCCAATGCATCATATGAATTTTTACTTCAAAATGTTTCCTTCTGTCTGGAATCCTCTTCCTACACTGGCCTACAACTCCTCTTTATCCTTCACATCTCAGTTTAAATGTCATTTCTTAGGGAGGTTGAGTATCATATAGTATAAAGTAAAAAATTAAATAATTATTGTGATTCTTCTCATTTCTTAAAACCAGTGAAAGCAATATGATGCTGAGAGAAAGCAATAAAGGCTTAATCATCTATAAATACCCTAACTTGAAGGTACCCCTTCATTACATTTGCAGTTTACCCTACACTTCTACATAACACTAGCACTATTCAATACCTGTCTCAATGACTAGACTACAAATAAAAGTAAAGAAGCTGTCAGCACAGAATAAAAATAAGCTCCATGAGGGAAAATATGGGTCTGGATTTTATTCCCAACACCTAGCCTAGTTCCTGGCATACAGTAGGCACTGAATAAAGATTTATTGAGTGAATGAATAAATAAATGCAAGAATAAAGAGGTTGTATTTCATGTTCCTCAGTAGTGCTTTACTAGAAAGGGTATTTTGGGAAACAGACCACAAGCCCATACATATGGAATGATAGAAATCAATGAATAGAGTATCTCACTCACTTTTCAATATAAAGTGCTCCAATATCTACTGTACTTGTTCTTTAACCACTGAAATGCGGTATTATAATTGAGGTAGATCATCATCTATTTAGCAGGATGTAATTTTTAAAAGTCCTAAGTTAAGGGGCACTTGGGTAGCTCAGTTGGTTAAACATCCAACTTAGACTCAGGTCATGATCTCACAATTCATTGAGTTTGAGCCCCTTGTCGGGCTCTGTGCTGACAGCTCAGAGCCTGGAGCCTGCTTTGGATTCTGTGTCTCCCTCTCTCCCTGACCTTCCCCTATTGACACTATCTCTTTCTCTCAAAAATAAATAAACACTAAAAAAAATTTTGAAGTCTATAATTAATAAATTGTATGTGTATATTTAGGATGTACCTATTAACAGTTTTTTAAAAAGCAAATGATTAAAAGCAGTTGGCTCCGGGAAGTGGGTCATGTTGGTGCTTTAAGTGACTATTCTTATGTAAGTCCTTCTGTTCCTTCTGTATTTTGTTAACATATTTGTCTTTTTTGATGAAAAAATAAAAATCTCTCCTTACCCATTTGCTTCAGAGTCGGTCACTAATTTTTACTTAGTATCCTCTGTTTTATAATGCTAAATATATTTTCTCAATTAAATTTTAAGGTCTGTGACGTCACACACATACATCTTTATACTTATGATATATAGTACAATGTGCTCTATATAGCATATATTAATAATTGTTGACTGATAAATGAAGATAGGAGGTTATCATTTCTAACTCAAATACGTTACATTTCTAGTTTAATTTTTATTTATTTTTCACATTCTCTAAACAAGCCCAACAATGAATATTGTCATAACTATTTTTTAATTATTTTAACAACATATGATAAAGATACAGGAGTTAATATATTATCATCCATGTAGTAACAGCCTAAACATCTTGGTATCTCAGGCCAGCAATATGATGACATTTCCATGTGAACATTTAATGCTAATAATAATAATAATAATATTATAGAACTTTTGAAGATATTTCAATGATTATCCATGAAATGGTTTACTATAAATTACTATAATGTCCAAACTAATAATAAAATAAATAATAATTTTAATAAATTTTAATAATTTTAATAAATAAAATAAAATAATGATTGAGATTCTTGTCATTTTTGGAAGCAATAAGCGTCTGGGGAAAACAGTGATAAAGTTTTAATCATCTATAAATCCAGAGAAATGTCTGTGCGATCAGGCTATCTGTTGCCTATTAGAATCATAGTATCATGTAACCATATAATCCCAGGGTTGAAGACACCATAAATGGTTCTTTTTCCTATTTTCCATTCAGTGTTTTTAACTTTGTGCTAAAACATACAATGTCTTAAAACATACCAATGTATACTGTGTTGTTAAACATTCTCTCCTAAATGTTCTTTAGAAAATGTTTTTTAGAAAAATTTCCCTTACACTGAGGCCACTCCAGAACATGGCCACTCCAAAATGTTCTTTAGAAAATGTTTTTTAGAAAAATTTCCCTTACACTGAGGTTAAAAAAAAAAAGTTTCTATGTACAACTTCAGTGGGTTGGTATGACCCCTTAAGGTCATCCAGAATGAATCCAATTCCCATTTTGTGTGAGAGACTTTCAGACATTTGAAGCATAGTTTTTGTCTTCTCTTTCCTCAACTAGATATGATATGAATCTCCCCCCAGTACTGGAGCCTGCCCTTATAAACCATGTCCACTGTGTATTCCCATTATTACTATGTCATTTCTGTCTTCAGGAATCTCTGTTACTTTGGGTTAAATTTTAGAGAGAAACATGGAAAGATCTACAAAATCTAACATAAAGATCCTGCTAACAGAAGAAAGCCTAGGAGAAAGAAATCTGAACATTTGCTCCTAGAAGGAAGTCCCAGTGTGACGTAATGACTTTCCAGGTCAAGAGTTTGGAATAAACTAAGAAAGTATTTCCCATTCTTCCATCTACACTGATTTTTAAGGAAGAGGGAGTTAATTTTTTTTTTAATTTTTTTTAACGTTTTTATTTATTTTTGAGACAGAGAGAGACAGAGCATGAACGGGGGAGGGTCAGAGAGAGAGGGAGACACAGAATCTGAAACAGGCTCCAGGTTCTGAGCTGTCAGCACAGAGCCCGACGTGGGGCTTGAACTCACGAACCGCGAGATCATGACCTGAGCCGAAGTCAGACGCTTAACCGAGGGAGCCACCCAGGCACCCCGGGAGTTAATTTTTAAATCCTCCCTCACCGCAGCTCTGAACCATCCTCCAGAGCAACAGATAAATGACCTACAGCAGCAGGAGGCAGAACAGACAAGCTCTGTTTACACCTTTTTTTTTTTTTTTAATCTTTGCCACTGTGATAGCTTTGTGTTTGTTTCCCTTTTTACATGACTCAGTTGTGAGGTACCATGTATTATTGCTCATTTTTATTCTGCACAGATACAATTGTTGACCTTCAATGTCTGTTTCTCAGACTTTGAATGGCAGTGACCCTGACATCAGTAATATCACCTATGTCCCCTGACACCTTTGCAAATGTACTGGGCCAGAGATCTTATTAATATATTTTCCCTCCATTATTTCATTAACAGCTGGCTTTCATTAAACTACTCTTACCACTTCAAGTCAAAGGGATTTCTCATTGAAACAAGAACAATGTTTTCAGTGCTCATAGAAAACTGAGTTTAAGATTTCCATGCAATTACATTTTTTACTCAGCTCATGTCATTATCCTTACCCTGAAGGTAGTCAGAGTGAAAACTGTCAAAATATTTGCTTTTCCAACTAACTTTTGGCTTTCCAAAATCATGGTCTTCCATTGAGAGCATTTTGAAGTAAGGGATTCAAATTTTGAGTCTTTTAAGCTTTAGAGAATACAGAGTATTGTATGGGAAAATCAGTTATTCCTTGGAGTTCCATTTATTTTGTTGGAAGCAACACACATACTCTCTCAGAACTGAAAGCATACAGTAATAGTTCATTAAAATGGATGAGAAAGAATATGTGAGCACTCATAGAAACCTTAGACCAAACCAAAAGTGGGAGTCAGATTGAAAAGTAACATTGATGTCTTTCTTGCTGTCACTAAATTAAACTCTAAAATTGTATTATTCCCAGTCATCATCTGTGTTCATGTCCACTTTATTACAACCACATTTTAGGTAATTGTCAGATTCCAATTTGGTTTAATTTTTAAGTTGGAGGGGGATCATATCCAATTTCAACCTAACAGAAGGTACTTGGGCAGGACTATCTTTTCCTGTTGATAAGGAGAAAAGTAGGCAGAGTTTAGAAACACTTCTACACTATTGCCCAACTCAGTAATGTGACAGCGAGCAGTGCTGACCATCAAGAAGGTCGTCACAAATCTTAGGGCTGCTTCTCAAAATGTGGCCCTAAGAGTCTGTACCCATTTCACTGGGGGAGTTTGTTAAAAAAATGCAAATAAGTCCACTTGGATATTTTTGAGAAAGAATCAACTAAAAAAAAAAAAAAAACACACAAAAAAACAAACCTTCAAACAAGTGACACAATTTCACCATGAAATCCAGTGTTACAACTCCCTTTATAGAGTTGGTCATCTACTAAATCTTCCCTTCTCTATATTTTATACCCAATATTGCAGGAAATGATTTATCTCCACACCTCCCACATACACAGGTCTCAAAGTCCCCACACAGGTTGCTATGCAGATGACAATGCAGATGTCAGTGGCTTTCCTTAAAAGATTTCAAAACGCAATCTATCAAAAGGCACATGCCCTGGGTTTCATTTCATGCTAATAAAATCATACATTGTAATTCCTGACCCAGATTAGCATCACAAAGTCTATGATATATTTTTTCCTACTCTCATCTTCTGCAAGTTCAAGTGTTTTCTACTTGCTTTGCAATCTGCAATCTACTCCCTTTCCATTGCATCTTACTGTTGTTTGCTTCTTTCCGGTTTTTTTTTTTTTTTTTTGAAAATAAAAAGAACAATTGTTGATTGAAGTAATAAAGCTCCCATAAAATAGGACTTACTGACTGATTTTCACCATCAGCATTATAATACTAGCTTGTGATTCAACACTACTGTTGAAGAGTCACTTCTGTCAGTTTCTAAGTTAGCATAATTCAGCGTTTGAGTTCCCAGGAATTCATAAAATACCAAGAAGAACTTAACATCTATAGATCTGTACAGTGTCTGAAATTGTGCTTTTGCAAACCAATCAGAAAGAGCTAAACCCACCACTTCGCCAAGCCCCAATTATCCTAACCTGCAACTCCAAGTCAGGATTTGCTCAAAAATAAAATATCTGCCCACAAGCTTGACACCAACTTATAGAGGCATTCTTTGGAACTAAGACATTACCACAATCTATTCAGATCCCCACTACACTGCAAATAGAGAAGATGGCAGGTCACCCACACATTAGCATGTTTTCAGATTAGCTGTTGTCACCTTGAGATACAGAATAAGTGAGGCACAGGACTGGTTGATTTTAATAGGGTGTCAAGGCACAGATCATCAACTTATAAACTCCTTCAAGAAATAAACGCATCTCTTATGTGGATACTGATACTGAGAAACTTAACAGAAGACCATGGAGGAGGGGAAGGAAAAAAAAAAGTTAGAGAGGGAGAGAGCCAAACCATAAGAGACTCTTAAAAACAGAACAATCTGAGGGTTGATGGGGGGTGGGACAGAGGGGTGGGTGGGTGATGGGTATTGAGGAGGGCATCTGTTGGGAAGAACACTGGGTGTTGTATGGAAACCAATTTGACGATAAATTTCATATTAAAAAAAAAATGAACACGTCTTTGAAATTCCCAACATATCTAGAGTATCACTGGTCTTTATACTTGCTCAACAATACTTGTGCAGAGAGCACCAAGAAACAAACAAATCATTTCATGTGCCTGTAGAAGGCTTCTACCAACAGAACTCAGTTACCTTTGACCTCAACTTACTGCCTGCTTACATGTTGGCTTGTTTCCTTGACATTATGTCCTCCATGTTCTATATGAGTGAGTTTAGATTTCCTAAAGTTTTGTTTCTGACCATCTTATCCTGGAGATAAAGAAAGAAGAGCAGATATAAGCCTCTATGTGTTTGTGATGGTGCGGATAGAAAAGAAGGAATTCTAGAAGTAATATTTGTGATCATCTTAACCTTCAAAAGAGAAGTAAAAGTTACTCATAATGTGCTTAGGTTTAGATATTGAGTATGTTGTATTTAGTGTGTATAGTACTTAATAGAGGCAAAAACAATTTTACTCAGGTCAGCACACCCCAGTTTGGCATTTTAAAAAATATTTTAAATCTTTACTATTTACTATTTTAATATTTACCTAATGTGATTTAATCAAGTTAAAGAAGATGTTCCATTAATTAGTTGCCAACTTCTTACAGGGGCTTTAGGAGTAAGTAAACCAAAAAAATGAAGCATCATTTCCAATGCATCAATGGGGAGCTGATTGTGTTTTGATGGGGATGGGTGGGGAGCAGGTGCAGAGGAGAGAGAAGTACACTGCCTAATATTAAACAAGAACCACACCTTCTATTAGGAGACGGAAGGAACTGCTGCAGGGAGCAGCTCCCTCACAGAGGATGTGTGGAGACTCCACTAACCCACCTGTCATTATATTTCTGTTTGGTTGTTTGCTTAATTTTTTTTTTCTGCAAGCATTGTAATGGTTTATTTTTCTTTAACTCTGGTTTTATTTTTTCCCCCAGGTTTGAGGTATAATTGACAAATAGAAAAAATATATATTTAAGGTGTGCAACATGATGGTTTGATATAAATACACCTTGTGAAATGATTACAATCAAGTTAATCAGCTCACAGAGTAACCCTTTTTAGTTTTTTTGTTTTTATTTTCAGTGTGATGAGAACGCTTACTATCTACTGTCTTAGCAAATTTCAGTTATACAGTAAAGTATTATCAACTACAGTTACCATGTGGTACATTAGATCCTCAGACCATATTCATCTTATAACTGAAAGTTTGTACCCCTTTAACAACTTCTTCCCATCTCCCCAGCCCCCATGCCCTGACAACCACCATTCTACTATATTTTTTCTGAGTTTGACTTTTTTTTTTTTTTTTTTTTAAGATTCCACGTACAAACAATAGCATGCATTATTTGTTTTTATCTTTTTGGCTTAGTTCACTTAGCATAATGCCCTACAGATTCATCCATGTTGTCACAAATGGCAGGATTTCTTTCCTTTGTAAAGTTCAATAATATTCCTCTGTGTGTGTGTGTGTGTGTGTGTGTGTGTGTGTGTGTGTGTGTATCCATTCATCCAGTGACTGACACTTAGGTTTTTTCCATACTGTGAATAATGCTGCAATGAACACAGGAATACCCATATCTCTTTGAGATAATGATTTTGTTTCCTTTGGATATGTACCCAGAAGTGTCATTGCTGGATCATATTGTAGTTATTTTATTTATCTCTTGAGGCACTCCCATACTGTTTTCCATAATAGCTGTAGCAGTGTACATTTCCACCAACAGTGTACTAAGGCTGTCTTTTCTCCATATTTTTACCAGCATTTGTTATCTCTTGTCTTTTTCATTATCTAAACGTGTATGGGGTGATATGTCATTGTGGTTTTGATTTGCATTTCTCTGGTGATAAGTGATATTTGAGTGCCTTCTCATATACCTGTTGACCACTTGCATGCCTTCTTTAGAAAAATGTTTATTCAGTTCCTTTGCCCATTTTTTAAACCAGATTGTGTTTTTGTTATTGAGTTGTATGAGTTCCTCGCATATTTTGAATATTAACTGCTCACTGGATATGTGGTTTGCAAATCTTTTCTTCCATTCCATAGGATGGCTTTCATTTTGTTGATGATCTCCTTTGCGGTGCAGAAACTTTTCAGTTTGTCTATTTTTGCTTTTGTTGCCTATACTTTTGGTGTCATGCTCAAAAAATCATTGCCGAGGCTAGTGTCAAAGAGCTTTTTCCCTATGTTTTATTCTAGGCATTTTATGCTTTAGGTCTTTAATCCATTTTGATTTGATTTTCATGTGTGGTGTAAGGATTCTGATTTCATTCTTTTGCATGATATCCAGTTTTCCCAGCACCATTTACTGAACAGATGATCCATACCTCATTGTGTGTTCTTGGCTCTCTTGTCAAAAATGAGTTAACTATATATGCTTAGGTTTATTTCTGGGCTCCCTATTTTCTTCTATTGATCTATATGTCTGCCCTGATGTCAGTGCCATACTATTTTGATTACTACAGTTTTGTAATATAGTTTGAGATAGGAAGTGTCATGTCTCTAACTTTGTTCTTCTTTTTCAAGATTTCTTTGGTTATTCAGAGTCTTGTGTGATTCCATACAAATTTTAGGATTGTTTTTCCTATTTTTGTGAAAAATAATACAATGCCACTAGAACATTTATAGGGATTGCATTGAATCTGTAATTCACTTTGTAACCCATTTTTCTTTGAATGCACAAGAGTGGGATTGGATAAAGCTAGTCAAGATATGGCTGGAGGGACATCTCCCAAAGGAGTCCCATTGTTATCCACATTTGTTCTAGGAAAGAGAGTGCCAGGATACTGAGATTATCTCACCTGCTTAAAATCCTTCCTATGTTAGACTGTGAGAGAACAGAAATTTGGTCAGTTTATGCCATTTCCTTTTTTGTCTGCAATAACAATAATAAACAAATGTTTTATTGAGTAGTTACTTTGTGATCAGGACTATGATAACATTTAAGTGGCTTATCCCTTTACTTTCCCACACATTATGAAAGAGGTGCTATTTTTACCCCATACAGATAAAGAGACTGAAGCTTAGAGGGAATTAAGTATGTTACACAAGGTCACACAGTTGCTGAGTACTGAGGCCAGTATTTGAATTCATGTACTGCTGAATCCAGAGGTTACATGCTTAATCTCTGCTTAGTACAGCCTTTTGACAGGCCCTCCTTCTCCACTGTTTAAATTCCAGATTTCATGTACTTTATTTGGTTCATCTGCAGAAATGGAACAGGGACAACTAAAATGGGCTGTTCACTTCAGAAGCTGCCTGAACAGCCATCTGGAATCAATATGTCCTGCAAAAGAGTATTTCTCAATCTATAGATCTTACAAGACAGGAGCTCTCCCACTAACAGACTTGGACACAATAGGTCTTGAGAATGGGTGTAGAGTATAGCTGTTCCAGATCAGCGAACCTCAATTTCTACATGAAAGAGAAATTATAACAGCCAGCCTAATTTAACTGGATATAGGAGTAGGTAGAGATTGGAGACTGGAAAGGCATGCTTATTATAACACCCTTCTCAGATTTTCCAGGATCTCAGTTAATTTTTGATGAATGCTAGAAAGCACTCAATGGGAGATTGAGTTCTTTAATGAGTTTTTAAAATCAGGGTGTTTTGTATTAACATTCAATTCAATTAGAATTCATGGTATTGAATCCTCATCAAGGAAGAGCAGGTAATGATCTTACTTTTGGTTTTGGGAGTTCTTATTCTAAGATCAGGGTCCTGCATATATTACCAGAGTCCCTTCTAAAGGATCTTTTCTCTCATCTACTTAAAATCCTTACATGCCTTCTGATTTTAGTTAAATTTCCTTGCCAAGACTCACAAAGTCTTCCTCTCCTCAGTCTTTCCTCAGTCCTTTACAGAGCCCCCACACTTTGTACCATGTAGAACTATTGGCAAGTCTCAAAATATGGCTCACCCTTGGACCCTTGTGGGCCTGCATCCATACTGATCCTTCTGCTCCCAAATGGTTTCCTACTTTTTTACCAATTCCACCAACTCAACCTAAAATGTCAATTTATATCTCCTCACTCTGGGTCAAGTCTCTGAATGGTCTTACCCGGACTCAATGAAAAGCGCAGGCTAGTGTTCTCACCAGTGTCTACAAGCCTGGCAGGCAGTCAAGAACTCATTCTGTAGTCACACAGCAGGGTTTGAACTATCATTACCAGTTAACAGTTGAGTCAACTTAAAGCAAGTTATTGACTTCCCTGTACCTCAGTTTCCTCATCTGGAAGATGGATATTAATAGGACCATACTCAAAGATTATTGTAAAAATTAAATGACAACATAAAGAACTTAGCACAGCACCTGACTCATTTTAAGTTTTCCATAAATGCTAACTAATCACTGAACAGTAACACTGAATTCTTTTAGCATATTTATTATCCTATCTCTCATAAAACTATGAGACGTGTGAGGTCAGTAGCTGATCTATTGTCTCTGTTTTCCCTTGTGCTTCATGCATAGTAGGTACTTCATAAATGTCTGTTAAATGAGTGAAAATTAAATATCATAAGATGACCAGTGAATGAACAAGATGCCCATGCTTAAATATGCCACTTAGTTAATTATTGTGTTAAACGTGTCTAGAGGTCTTTAAAATTCTCCAAAGGAGTGCTCACCTGGTGGAACTTTCACTTAACGGACTACACATAAGTCACATCCATAACATGTAAGCATAAGAAAGTGGACTCTTTATTAAAACAGTATAAATCTATCTGATACAGAAGCAGAGAACAGCTTCAGGATTAGAGCCTCTAGGTGGAAAGAGATCACTATGATCTGGTCCCCAATTCTTTTTCCCTCTCCCCTGCCCTATGTGAGATTATTTCTGCTGCCACCAACCACCATGTAGGGTCTCCCCACCCCAAAACCCCACTCCCTCTTATAAACACCTACTTCAGACATACACTGAAATATCATCATTGCACACTCTCACAATAGCTGTCAAAAACTACAAAGAACATGAAAATGCCCAAATTATTCAAGTTACTCAAGTACAGTTTTAGGATCACAGAACTAAGAAGTCCCAATGCCCTGGGACCATTTTGCCATCCGACGGAAGCTGTGGTCAACAGGCTCATCCATTCAATATCTGCTTTAATTTCCATCTACACTGCAGAAGTTAGGAAGATATGAATTATGATTCCCAAATGCTGTTGCAGTTGGGTTGCAGATGTGACAGGTTCTCCAATCACTCTCACTAAACTCAGTGGGGAGAGGGTAGAGAGAGGGAATGGCTTGGGTAGTATCTGTTTTGTCAGCAAGGTTAAAGCTCTTTCAGGCCTAGAAGTCAGCCCTGGGGCCATTGGTGTTCTCAGTTCAGAGCTCTCTAATGGCAGCAGAGCATTGTTATTTCTGAGACACTGTGTGGAGAGTGATTACTAGGGGCCCAGCTGGGAGCTCACTTCCTTCAGCCCAACCACAATTCTGTAAGCATCTAAGTCCTGGTATTAAATTCTTTTCTGCTTAAAATAACTAGAAGAGTACGATACAATCCCCTTGGCAGCCTTTCCTTGCAGCTTTGTTGTTGCTGTGGTCTTGTTCTCTAGCCAACATCTTCCCCCTTCCTGGCTCCCCTTTCTTTTTCCTCCAACCCTACCCATCCTGTACTAGAAACTGATTGCATGATGTTGTCTTTCTCCAGATAGGAGTTAGAGGCCAGTGCCATACCTCATGACTCTCAATTCCCTACTCAGTTTGCTTTCCAGCCCCA
Source organism: Herpailurus yagouaroundi (assembly GCF_014898765.1). NCBI lineage: Eukaryota > Metazoa > Chordata > Mammalia > Carnivora > Felidae > Herpailurus > Herpailurus yagouaroundi. The sequence continues at coordinate 7,711,798 of NW_024412432.1, read as the reverse complement.
AAGTTCCACTTCTCATTAGGAAGGACACTGGTCCTTTGAGAAGGGTACTTGTTAGGATGAGCACTGGGTGTTGTATGTAAGTGATGAATCACAGGAATCTACTCCTGAATCCAAGACTACACTGTATGTTAGCTATACACTCACTGAGCCCCAGGGAATACCTTACCCCAGTGACGGCTTCTGGATCTATTCACTTTAGAACACATTCCCCCTTTTTCCAACATCAAATAATTCCACCTGCTACCAATCCCTCATAGAAGAATATCCCAAAAACACAATCCTGAAGGATATTTCAAGAATACAAACTCGATCACAGATAGATAGTAATAGCTGCCACACATAAAAGTACAGATGGCCACAGAAATATAGCTCCAGCTTTTCACAGCTTACACTGTGTTTATTCATACACGTGAACACCAAGGGCCTTTTGCTTCCTCCTCACATTTTACTCCTCTCACTCCCTTCGTAAGAGAGGAGGTTTATTCCGTAATGCTAAAATCACATTTTGAAAATGCTAAAAAGTGGGGCGCCTGGGTGGCGCAGTCGGTTAAGCGTCCGACTTCAGCCAGGTCACGATCTCACGGTCTGTGAGTTCGAGCCCCGCGTCGGGCTCTGGGCTGATGGCTCAGAGCCTGGAGCCTGTTTCCGATTCTGTGTCTCCCTCTCTCTCTGCCCCTCCCCCATTCATGCTCTGTCTCTCTCTGTCCCAAAAATAAATAAACGTTGAAAATGCTAAAAAGTTACACAGCCAGGTGGTGAGCACTTTGAGAGCAGGAACTGTCTTAACCATCTTTCCATCCTAAGCACTAGCATTGAGCTTGGCCCACAGTAGCCATGTGCTACTGGATACCCACTGGATATCCTACAATTTAATTACATTCTGACACCAACTACATGGAGTTAGCACAGACCCCACAGATTAAGGGCTCAGTCTGATAAGACTGTACCAATTTCAGGTGCCAGTCAGAAGTCTCTGGTGTCTCTGATATACCTGCATTGCTTCCCAGTCAGCTACAAATTTGAGGGCTCTCACAACACCCTCCAGGTTTGATAATTCACTAGAGTGATTTACAGAACTCACTGAAAGCACTACACTTACAATTAGCATTTTGTTATAAAGGATGTAACTTAAGGACAGCTAAATGGTAGAGATGAACAGGGCAAGGTCTGGCAAAGAAGAGGGCAGAGCCTCCATGCCAGTGTGGACTCAGGGTGTGTCCCCCTCCTGGCACATTGATCAATATGTTCATGAACCTGACAGTACTTTGAGCTTTACTGTTTGAGTTTTAATTGAGGCACAACTGATTATATCACTGGCCCTGTGTTTCAATCTCCAGTCCCCCTTCTCTCCCTCAAGGTGTGGAATTATTAGCCTTTACTAGTCCCTTAAAAGATCCAGGGTTCACCTTGAATCACCTTGTTAGCATAAACTCAGGTATGGCCCAAAGGGGCTTGTTAAGAATAACAAAAGGCACTCCTATCAGGAAAATTCCAAGAGTTTTTTAAGCTCTGTGACAGGAAGCAGGGACAAAGACTGATATATTCTTTATTATCTCACTCTGTCTGAGGCATATTTGCCAAATTGAGTTGAGTTGGCTACTCCAAGTTCCGGTTAGTCATTATAAAAATTAAATGAAAGGGTCTTCAATTCTAGGATTAAAATGCTCCCATTGGAAGTAATGGTCTTTAAGTTCTTCCTTGAATATTCATTTAAATCACAGTTTAAATAATCCCCAGTTGAAAGCCTGACTTTAAAGTCCTTTTTAACTAAGATGATAGGAGATGAATTCCACCACCCCAGATGGGCATTTAAGGCTTTAGTATATTTACTACCAACATTTTTATATCACCTTTGAAGTTGCTATTGTAGGGATACCAGATACCTTTATGGACAGATTCTGGGTGCATATACTGCTCTGTCGGCCAGAGTAAATATCAAGCACTTTGAGTTTTATCAAGGTAAGCACACAGTAGAATAAAACATTTCTTTGTGTGTCTCACCAGTGTTGTTTTTATCAATGAAAATGGAATAAGAGGATAGAGATGTATAGTTACGCTCAAGGCTTATACTACTTTAATTAGAAGACAGAAAAGCTGCCAGGAAAGGTTTGCTTTTATATGGAAGGAGAATTATTTATAGAAAGACAGACAGATAGATATTTATATATATACACATATATGTGCATATATAAAAATGCACGTATTTGAATACACGGAGTCAGTGAGTTTTTTTGTTTTTGGTTTGTTTTGTTTTTGTTTTTTGTTTTTTGTTTTTTTTTTTGCTCTAAAGGGACACATAGTAAATATTTTAGGCTTTATAGGTCACAATTAGTCAACTCTCCATAGACATTACATGAAGAAATAGTCATGGCTGTATTTTGTTTTTTTTTTAAGTTCATTTATTTATTTTGAGACAGTGGGGGAGGGGCAGAGAAAGAGTGACACAGAGAATCCCAAGCAGGTTCCCTGCTGTCAGCCCAGAGCCTGACATGGGGCTCGAACTCAGGAACCATGAGATTATGACCTGAGCTGAAGTCAAGAGTTGGTTGTTTAACTGACTGACCCACCCAGGTGTAGTCATGGCTGTGTCTAATAAAACTGTATTTTTGAAATCTGGATTTTATCTAATTTTCATGTGTCACATAATCATATTCTCTTTAAAAATTTTTTTCAAGTATTTAAAAATGCAAAAACCTTTTTTGCTCTCGGGCTGTGGCTGCAGACAATGAAGATTAATCTAGTGATGATGTCTCCTTGCTCTGGTTGCATGATCTGAGTGAAGCTGTATGACCCGGAGACTCTTCTTCTGCCCACTCTCCCTCCTCTAACTCATTCTTGAAAGACAAGATGGGTTTAATGGCAAATGTGCCCCAGATACTTCCAACATTGACTGTTCATGCTATTAATATCAAGGTAACATAGCTGGTGACAGCTTCTTTCATTGATTCATAATTCATGTCCCTGTTAAAGGGTATCTGATCTGATGAGTTATACATATTTCACTCTGAATATGCTAATGTTGTCAGTTTATATCAAAATAAACCACAACTTATTTCTTTCTTGACTAGGGAATTAAGGGAGAAAACGCCTCTGTTGGAGGCGGGTGGGAAATCCCAGGGCCCCCAAAATAACCTCTGACTCTGAAAGATCAAATCCTGTTCAAATCACAATCAAAATGCCTCTTAGAGATTATGCCCAAGTCAGTGGTGGATGGCAATATGGCAGTATTTCTTACGTACTAGCTTCACAGAGTCTCAAGCTTTGCAAATATATTTCAGGAAGTGGTTGTATTTTTTAAAGCAATTTTTAAAATTCTCTGTTTAAGTGAATAGGTTCATCAATCAGAAGGCCCAAAGGCAGGTGAAGAAAAAAAAAAGGGCAATTTTTGTATTGTTATTAAAGTAGGAGAAATAATATCTGAGGCCTGAGGCTCAATTTGTGAAGAGCATGATCCACGGGACTCCTGTTCAAGGTAGGCAGCTGCTGAGACACTTCAAAAGATCATCTTTATTGCAGAACAATTGCCTGACCCAGTTTCCTGGTCAGCAACATGCTTTTGTAGAAACTTCAGGAGCTGATGAAAAAGCTCAGCAAAGTTAGCATGTGTACTTTCATCTGGGGCTACTGGGAGGGGAAATATGAAAACGTTTCCAGGTCCCTTGGATTTAGCACTGCCAGCTCTACAGCCATAGGAGCAAAGAATGAAACAAAAGACATGAGCCTGGTTTAAAAGATGGTGTCTAATTTCCTGGCAAATGTGCTGGCTATTAGGTTTTATAGAACACAGAGGCCTTTCTGTATTCATAGTCCTTTGCCTATCAAAATATTTTGATATTGTAATAAAATCCTACTGTAAAGTACATTTTGACCATTGACTAAGGATTCACTGCCTCAGTATTAAAAGATATTCTTCTACCCAGTCTTATGTCTCCTTGAGAAACAACAGTTCTTGGTGCATAAGCATCTAAACAATATTTAATTTAGAATTCCGACATGCATCATAAAACTAACATAAAGAGCAACAATGTATGTTTTAATGATTTCAAAGGGGAAAACACATTTCCACAAATGGCTCTAAGTTAAGTTCCATTCATTGCATTCTGGAAAATATGACATCTTTAAGCAAAGAGCTCTTCAGCTTTTATTTTAAGCATCTGTATACTTACATTTATCAGCAAAAAGAATCTTTCAAAAGAGCTATTTGGTTTTAGAATTTCCTCTTCCAGTTTTTTTTTTCCTTTAGGTTCATTTTAGAGAATGTCATTTCATTTTTAACCCTACTTTTTGTAGTATTAGTTTCCTGGGCTACTACAACAAAGTGGCAAAAACTGAGTAGTTTAAAACAATGGAAAACTATATCTCACAGTTCTAGAGGCTTAAAATCCAAAATCAAGGTGTCTGAATTTTGATGGCTCTAGGAGACAATCCTTGCTTGTATCTTCTAGTTACTGGTGTTTTCCAGCAATCTTTGATGTTTCTTTACTTGTAGATTGCTCAATATAGTCACATGGCCATCTTCTCCCTATACCTTCAGGTGGTCTTCCCTCTGTGCACTGTCTCTGTGTCCAAACTTCCCCTTTTTATAAGGATGCCAGTCATATTGAATTAGGGCCAATCATAATGACCTCATTTTACTTGATTACCTCTATAAAGGCCCTATTTCCAAATAAGGTCACATTCAGAGGTATGGGGAGTTAAGACTTCAACATATCTTCTGTGGGGGGCATAATCTAGAACACTTGCATTGTTATGAATGTAATGTAATAATAACAATTTTGTTATTTAACAAAAATAACAATATTTACAGAGCACGACTGAGAAAATTAAACAATACTAAAGAAGGTTGACGTGGTCCTTAAGTCATTTCCAGCTGTCCTATGTTTTCACAACTTGGGGTATCTGTTCACAAATACAGCTTAGTCCACCCCATCCCAACCTAACTGTAGGAGGGGATAGGTCTGGGTCTCTTTCTGGAAGAAGTTTTGCTGAAGCTCCTAATAAAATATCTGGACCCTCTTAGAATCTGCTTCAAGGCCCTCTACATCCACTGAAAGGGCGGGCCTACGCCAGCCGACTCCATCTTGTTCTGTGTCCTTCACCTTGACCACACCTCCTCCCCTTGAGTAACCCCCCCTCACCTGCCTAACAGGACTCGGACCCTTCCCCAGGACCCTTCCCCAGCCAATCGGCTGAGGCCATAGCCATTACCTCACCAACTGCCCCCAGGCCCCAATAAAACCTTTGTCCTTTTGAAACTCGCTCTCTTTCCCTGGTATCTCACCGCTGCGTCGGTGCAGGTAGGGGATAGAGCTCGAGCTAGCTCGAATAAAGGCTCTTTGCTTTTGCATCAGACTCGGCTCCCTAGTGGTCTTTGGGGATCACGAATTCTGGGCATAACACCACCAGCCATAGTGACTCTACAAATGAGCCAGCACCAATGGAGTTGAGCAGTCCACATTGCAACCACTCTACAACTCCTCTGATGAGGCACCACTCCTAGCCCATGCTGTGTCAGTGGGAGACACTCCGACTCACAGATCCATTAAGTCTTTGGCATCTGAGTGTTGGGAAAATTCATTTCAAACAGAGATAAATATTGGAGCCTAGAGCAGTGGTTCTCAATTTGAATCACCTGAAGAGATATGAAAAAATCTTGGTTGCTAGTCCGCACCCCCATGCTTGTAACTGAATTGGGTTACTGTGCCACCAGGGCACATGCACTTTAAAGCTTCCCATGTTACTAATGTGCACCCAAAGGTGAGAACAGCTGATCTAGCACAGTGTTCCTCAGACATCAATATGTCTAGGAATCACCTGAGGATCTGGTTAAAATGCAGATTCTGATTCCACAGATCTGGGATGGGGCTTCAGTTGCTGCATTTCTGACAGTGTCCTGGGGGATGCCAATGCTGTTGACCCACTGGCCACACTTCTAGTAGCCAGGATCTAGAGAGCTGGTTTTCAAATGTGGCCACACAATGGGGTAACCAGCAGAGTTATACAAATACTGACACCTCCAGTGATTCTTATTTAATTGATCAGGGTTTCTGTGTGAGCGTCAGGGTCTTTAAAAGCTTCCTACAACATTGTAAAGTGCAACCCAGGGTGGGAAGCACCGTTACGAAAAAGGCAGAAACAATCTTCAGTTGTTTCTGGCAATCCAACAGTGTGAGCAGGTGGGCTGCATCAGGTATCACCTTCAATGGCAGGGTCAGCAACCAGACATACCTGCCTTCCAAAGCTATAGACACAAGTGTACCCACATCGGGCAAGGGAAGGTCATACCAGTGAGTCATTCTAGAATACCAAGAAAGATGCCTAAATAATCCTGATGTTCTAGCTTTAGGTTTGTATCCAATGTTTATTTCCTCTTACCACTGCTATGTGCTCATTAATACACTGACAAGTGTACTAGTGATGTCAAGCATTCTCCCTGAGTCATGTCCAGGGTCCATTAATAATTGCCTTTCTCTGCCATGTCCCAACTTCCCCCATAGAGAGAAGGCTGACTGGTTCTGTGGGCTCTCTGCAGGAAAGAAAGAAAGCCTGGCTAAACTCCCAGGGATGGTGGCAGCTAATGGGGAGGTTCACATGTTGGGAATATAATTTGGGAAGGTGCCAAAGTGTGAGAGGTAAAATTAGGGAGAAAAGAGGAAAGAGAATAAGCGAAAGTGATTTTATTACACTGTGTTCACCACTGGGGAGAGTGAGGGGAACATTATTTTCAGTCTCCATGGGAGATCTTTAATAGAAATGATAAGGCTCACAAATGCATTCATGGGGAATGCAAAGTGCTCCTAAGCCTGACTTCAAGGCTTGTGCAGCATAAAAACAAAGACTGTGCAAGGAACCAGGAATATGTGTGTAACAAATTTTTAAGGACAGGTGATGGGAGATCAATAGGCAAAAAGAAAGCAGACAAAGCTGGTTCTGGGGAATGGTGTTAAAAGAAGTTAATTAAATCTCTTTCATCTTGGTCAGCTAAGTACTTCCTTAGTCCACCTGAGAGCTGAAACAAGCTTTTGTAACAGGAGTCAGAACTGCAGGAGCAGACCCTGATCCCCAGTGAAGTAGGCTGGATATCCCTCACCACCAGCAGCACCACTGGGATGGCATGGCCATATATCCAGTCCTAATTCACACAAGTTGTTCCAGCATCTGATGCAGTTGAGCATTTTAGCACTCTCACTGTGTTTGGGTTTGGACAAGAAGTGGTCAACCCAGTCAAAGGGTAACCTATATGTTACAGGCTGAGTTGTGTCCCCTCAAAATTCATGTGTTGAAGCCTCTGCCTGAATCATGTCATCCCATCAGGCCATAAGGTCAAGTTCAAAGTCAGTAATGATTAAATACACTCCATCACCACAGCTATGGTAATGGTGTGAATATACAATACTATTTAAAGGGAGACTGAAAATTTACATTAATTACGTGATCTATCACACGTCGGTTCTGTCAGTGTATTTTTAGGGGTTGATCGGCCATGGACTTGGTCTTAATAAAAGAACTTCAGAGTAGGGACTTAATATCAAGCATATCTAGAATATCTGTCTAGACAACTTACTATGAAGTAGTCACTTCCCATTGCTGAGCCTCAGTTTCCAAACAAAAATAAATAAATAATAAGTCTTTTGGGGCACCTGGGTGGTGCAGTTAATTAAGCATCCAACTCTTGATTTTGGCTCAAGTCATGATCTCATGATCTGTGGGATCAAGAGCACATGCACTCGATCTCTCTCTCTCTCAAAATAAACAAACTCAAAAAAAAAATAAGTCTTTTAACTACTTTGGCATTTATAACATAGCAACCACTTAGCCCACATAGTGTTTTGTTTACTTGTTTAATTAGTTGCAAATATTTTAAAGGATTTCACACTAAAATCTAGTTTCTCTCAATAAACTGGAGACTCTGACAAGAATGAGCATCAAGACAACAAACACCAGGAGTAGAGCTGCATTTGCCCCTTTAGATGTCTGCCCTTTCCTAATGCCACAGTCCCACAGGCAACTTCCATCAGGCTACGTGCTTGCCTTCTAATTGAGCTTGGGCCTCCAATCTAGAGTGTCCAGCTACAAAATTCTGAGATTCTAAATTGAGACAGGATATTCTCCCAATACCAACTCACTTCCAGTACTGCTCTTCAAAACAGTACTAGTCTGTGGTTAGCAGTGTTTAAGTTTTGGGAGAATTTCTAACTACAACTTTTGCCTTGTACATAAAATCTGTTCTTAGCACTCCTTCTTCAGGGAATACCTTCTGGGTCCCCAGTGCTCCAGGTTTCTACATAGGGATTTTCTCTTAAGAGTTTAAAGCAGTGTGGCACTAAAGGGACTCCGTTTTGAGACTAGTTGGGGACTTATCCTGAATAAAAAACACAGCTTCTCTTCCTACACACCTTCCTCAATCCATTGGTTGTTTCATCAAAGAATCATGTCCAACCAGCTGCCCTACCATTGAAAACAGCTTGTCTTTGGGACCAGCTATAGTGATGAGTGGGCTTCCAGGCATGCTCAGTCTGCTCCACCACACTTTATCATGATGAGAAAAGCTCTATGAAGGGTGTCTCTCAGAAAAGAACCTCAGAGAAAAGTTGTCAGAACCTGGAAATAAAAGGACAGACAAGAACTCTGTGCAAAAGTTGAAAGATTTAAAGGTAAGTGATTTTGGTATTGTTGTTTATTGGTTTGGGCTTGGCAGCTGCCCTAGAAGACAGAAAGGAGAGAAGGAAGAGAGTCCCGAGAGCAATACATAAGAGAGGAAATGAGAACTACAAAAACTAAGAGGCCCAGGAAATTCAGAAGTATCAAGAAAAACAGTTGAAGAAAGAGATTCCATCGGTCTTTCCTTCTTTGACCCATTTGAACACTGAAAAGTACACTTAGGTGAGGGCATCCTTACTGGGGTTTGAAATAACATTTTCAAAGTCTTTCATAGTTAAATGTATTCATACACTTTAATTCCATTTAACCTTTTCTAATGTCTGATATTATTTTTTGGTCACTCGTTGAAAATTTTGTTTTTGGCTGGACGCAGATATAAAAGCTATCAAAAAGAACAGCTATGTCTCTTGGCAATCTGTTCCTGGCATTTTTCTTTGGTCTCCTTCATTCTCTTGTTCAAAAATCTATCAAATACTGCAGCCCTGTCCTTATTTTCCTTAGTACACCATCTCTTTAAATCAGTTCACTGATGTTTGTGTCACAGGACATGTGGAGGAACAAACACTGAATCTTGAATACTTTAGTCCTGGGGCTTTGTGCAGGGGTTTTCTGGTAACACACCAGTGGGCATTAACTTCTTGAGAGAGACTGAAAATCTGCATATTCTACTAGTTCTTTTGGGCCCCCAGTGACAGGGCATAGTATATCATAGTGTCATTAAGTTTAGGAATATCTTTTTTTTTTTTTCAACAATAACCAAATTGAGAACACTCATATTGGTACCTACAATGAAACCTTGGACAGATTTGTACTTCCTTTCTCCAGTTCCCCTTGGTCTATAACAGGAATGCCCCTACTCAGTGACAAGCCAAGATAGCTATGGTCAAGACAGCTTGCTTCATGGGGAAACCTTGTTTGCTGATCTGGACCATACATTCTTTCCACTCTTTACCAGAGCATCAGCATCAACTTGTGTCTCCATACCTTTCTCACTAAAGGTATGAAGTTTGCATTCATCATCCACTTCAATGAGTTTCTGGCAGCTGGTGACTGGGAAGGAGATTTTCAACTTCATCCTGAGGCAGCTGATCATCTCCAAGATGCCCTGAAAAAGAGATGACTTCATTAAATCTTTATGACAATCCTTTATCTCCCTTTATATATGAGAAGCAGAAGCAGAGAGATTTTTCTCAAAATTATTCATTCCATAAATGGTAGAAACAAGATTTGAAACCGTCTCTGCTGCTCCAGACCATGCTCCTTCCACTGCACGAACCTGCCATCTTTAGATAAATAGGTGGGGATGGAACAAAGGCCTGAAACTGTTAAAATACTTGCACAAATTTACATAGCTACTAAATATCAATGCCAGGATTTGATGCCACCTTTCTGACTCCAGACACTAAATGCTTAAGCACATTGATGACTAGAATTCCTAAATCTTTCCACATAGGTAGATATAAATCTGGAGCTTAAATATATCCTGGGAAGGGAATCATATAAATTTATAACTATTGAGAGAAAATAAAGAACAAATTATTAATATTCCTAATTAAAATGAACCCCCCTGGCATACATAGCCCCTAAGTATGCAGGTATAGTTTAAGGGAAGAGCCAGGAGCCTCTGTGATCACTCCAACTTTGTGGTGGAGGGGCAGGGGGAGGATATGGTTGTAGGAAGGGAGCTGAGGTGCTCTGATGGAAACAGGGATGCTGAGGTCAGGAGACACACCTGGGTCTGACATCGGCTGGACAAACAGGCAGGTCAACCTTGTACAGTAAAGAGGAAGGTCCAAGGTCCACCAAGATCAGAAACCAAGAATTAGGGTAAAAATAAAGCAGAAGTGATAATGGCCATAACCAAAGTTGGAAAGAATGTGCTACGTATTATTTTGTAAACATTTTGTCTTCTACTTTGGGGATGAAGACATTGAGGTTGAGAGAATTTAGACACGTTGCCCAGTGCCAGAGTCAGAACGTGGCAGAATAAAGATTCAAATCCCAAATTCCTGGGTCTTCAAGTACCAAGATGAAGACCAGAAACTTCCATGAGTGGGAGGGTTCAGATGAATCTTGGCTATGAGGAAATTTAGTAAGGCAAAATTCAGAGGGCAGAGGGCCAACTGCCCTTAGCATAGCCTTCAAAAGGAAATACTCAAAGCCAGCATCCTACAGTCACATTCTGGGAGAGGAAAAAAACAGGTAAAATGAAGGAGAATAGGAAAAGATGGAAGGATAAAGAAAAGAAAGGATGGAGAAAGAAAGTAAAGAAAGAAAAGAAAGAAATTTTAAAGAACAGGGGACCCACTACAAATTAGAGCCCTCAGCAGTGAATCTACAGACAGCTGTCACTGAAGATTATTTTTAGATACTGAAATTAAATACACCCTTTATCTTCTGTGCCCCCATAGGTCATGAGTTCTGGAGATCATGGTCTACAATACAGACACAATTTTGATAATTCTCCAAGGACTTAGAACAATACTGTGCATACAGTGGGTGTTGAATAAATAAAAGGTTGACATTGATTGATAGTCTCTTCCCTAAAGGAAATTGATCTCCAATTCAAATCTCCAACATAACACTGAGCAAGGTTAATCTTCATATCCCCACAGATGGAGACTAATGGGATAGACCTAAGTAGGCAGAAGTGCATCAGGAAACCAAATTGGGAAATGATAGCTATTGTCACCTAGGGAATTGCCAAAAATGGATGTCACTCACGGCCCCCCACTCCAATGTCTGAACACTTTTGTCCCCTGTAGATACAAATAGAATGGTGAAAGAATACTGACAAAAATGAAAAATGCATGTAAATAAAGTTTTAACAAATTATTGAAAACTGACTTCAGCAAGTTGGTCATGAGCAACTCTTAGCCATGAAACTCTTAGCTTCTGAAAAATGGCAGCTGCTGCAATGCTGAAGGAAGGTGACAAACACTTCCTCCTCTCCATCCTCAGACCACGTCTCAGCCAAAACACTGCCACACAAACACAAGTATTGAACAAACACACATCAGCAAAGTGGTTCAGGTACTTCGTAAACAACATCCCTTAGTAAGCTGACACTAAGCTCATATAACCTGCTCTGTAAATTTGAAGAAGTCTTAACTCTGTCCTTTCAGGAACTCCTAAATATTTTAGCCAGCCCATGTATCTTAGATATCATTCATTTCACCAATGACAGCCCATTTCTAATACCCAGTATGCTGATTAGAAGTTAGCCATCTTTGGGGTGCCTGGGTGGCGCAGTCGGTTAAGCGTCCGACTTCAGCCAGGTCACGATCTCGCGGTCCGCGGGTTCGAGCCCCGCGTCGGGCTCTGGCCTGATGGCTCAGAGCCTGGAGCCTGTTTCCGATTCTGTGTCTCCCTCTCTCTCTGCCCCTCCCCCGTTCATGCTCTGTCTCTCTCTGTCCCAAAAATAAATAAACGTTGAAAAAAAAAAATAAGTTAGCCATCTTTAAATACTCTCCTTTTCTATTAAAAATAATTATTTAATAATTGGCAAGAAAAATTATTCTAATATACACATTAAATATATTTAATATTTTCTTCTTCTTGAATGGGAGAGAATATAAAAGATGCAACTGCCTATTATTCATATAAACATAAGAAAACCCGGACACTCCAAGATAGTTTCATACCCTGTGATATGACCTATATAATGTTTTGAGCAGCAACTTTCATGCTTGTCTTTTCAGTCGAGGGAGAACACATCAACAGGAGTCACTCTGCTTCCTACTTTCTAGGTGTTTGGCTCGACTCCCAATTCCAAAGGCCAAGGAAATTCTGTTGTCCTCCATAAGACTTCTGTAAATTCCCAGAGGGCCTTACAGTCTTATATTCCCTCAGGCTCTGGCAGGTACCTGAAGTTGTATTCCTGGACTCACTGTAATTCAGCTTATGAGTCTTACCCTCCCATGTATCCCAAACCTTTTCTCATCATCTGACCCTAATATGGAAGTCAGCTCCTTTCACTGATTTTCAGAATACTCCCACATGCATTTCACATTCATTCACTCACTCATTCATTCAAAGTCTTTACTGAAGGTTTGGCACAACTGAGGTTTATACTTCAAAACACAAAATTCTAAAATTTAAGAGAAAACTACTTATTTTGGCCATTCTGCCACACAGACTGAGGTCCCACATCTGGTTGCTTACTGGTCCTCTGACACAGTGGACTTAACTGGTTTATGACCTATTAGTTACGTTCTTTTATAGAGCAAGGTTCAGTATAGTCCTTCAAAGTCTCTCTTCCTTCACCCTTAGTGCTTTCAAATTTTGCACCATTGGGTGATTTGATTTTTCTACTAACATAAGACTTTTCACAATTGGGAGGAACAACAAACAGCAAAGATATTCAACATAATGGCCATTTTAAAGCTATATTATGTGTGAGAAAGAAATACCAGGAGCACTCAGATCACAGGACGATTATCTAGAAATCTCTAATACCCATTTTCTAACTTTTTTTTTTTAATTTTTTTTTCAACGTTTATTTATTTTTGGGACAGAGAGAGACAGAGCATGAACGGGGGAGGGGCAGAGAGAGAGGGAGACACAGAATCAGAAACAGGCTCCAGGATCTGAGCCATCAGCCCAGAGCCCGACGCGGGGCTCGAACTCCCGGACCGCGAGATCGTGACCTGGCTGAAGTCGGACGCTTAACCGACTGCGCCACCCAGGCGCCCCTCTAACTTTATTTTAAAAAACATGTTTATTCATTTTTGAGAAAGAGCATGAGCAGGGGAGGGGCAGAGAGGGAGCGAGACAGAGGATCCAAAATGGGCTCTGTGCTGACAGCAGAGAGCTCAATGTGGGGCTGGAACTCACAAACTGTGAAATCATGACCTGAGCTGAAACCAAGAGTCAGATGCCTAACCAACTGAGCCACCCCGGAGCCCCCTCTAACTTTCTATTTCTGAGTCATTTACATAAGAACTATTATCCAGGAAGGGTCATTTCTCCATTTTTCTCTTCTAATATTAGAACAGTACATGATTATTTTTTCCACATCTAATTTTGTGATACATGACCTTTCTTCAGTTTCCTAGAGAAGAAAAGATTATTTTATTTCCTACATGATGGAGACCTTATTCTCCCACAGACAACTTTCTTATTCTATTCAAGTCTCTGAAGATGAAAAACTAACCCTTTGAGATTATAAAAATAATCCACGGGTATGTTTATATTCCCCCTGGGGTCTGGATTGTAAGGTGACAGAGAAAGAGGCTGGCCTATTTATTACCAATAAACTTCTCATGTTTGTTCCCTTTATTATGACAAAAAAGATACATCTGAGGTCCATTTGCCTATCCAAATGCAAATGAGGGAAATTTGGGCCCTGCTGTCTTCTGATGCCTGAATACCACAGAAACCAGAGAGCTTTAACCCAAGAAGCATGAGCTAGCATGTTTGCTTCCAGAACAGTCCTGCCCAGATGCATGTGATAAGTTTGGGGAGTGTAAGTTGCCAAGAACTGCACTTTTGACCACGTAGGAATACGTTTTGTGAAAGACAAGCAGCAATGAAATAGCAAATCTATAGCAGCAGGACTTCTCAAACTTTAATGTATAAAGGAATTAGCTGGGATCGTATTAAAATATAGTTTCTGATTCATCAGGTCTAGGATGGGGCATTTCTTTTTTTTTTTTTTTTTTTAACGTTTATTTATTTTTGAGACAGAGAGACACACCATGAACAGGGGAGGGGCAGAGAGAGAGGGAGACACAGAATCTGAAACAGGCTCCAGGCTCTGAGCTGTCAGCACAGAGCCCCACGCGGGGCTTGAACTCATGGACCTTGAGATCATGACCTGAGCCGAAGTTGGACGCTCAACCAACCAAGCCACCCAGGCGCCCCTAGGATGGGGCATTTCTAATGAGCTCCCACGTAATGTCGATGCTGTGGTCTAAGACATCAGAAACAAGTAGAAGTCCTCAGATGGTCTCCAGAGGACATCCTAAATACAAAATATTTTGAGTTTTAGTTCAGTGTTAGTTTTAGTTCTGTGTTACTAAGGCCCTCAAAAGCATATACATTTTTAAATGTCTGGATAAAGTCATACTGTTTTAATTGTGTGTGTGTGTGTGTGTGTGTGTGTGTGTGTGTGGAAGTAAATGGCATACGTAAAAAGTGAGGAAGTCATGTTTCATGGATTTTTCACAAAGCCCTTTAACCACCATCCAGACCAAAAAAAGAACATATTACCAGCATCCTTGAAGCTTCCTCACACCCACACCTAAATCACTTTTCTCCCCCACCCCTTCTCGAAGGCAACCACCCTCCTGACTCCTGTAAGCAAGATTGGTTTTGCCGCTTATAAACTTTAGAAAACAAAATGCAGTAAGTACTCTTTTGTTCCTGGATTCATTCACCATTACGCTTGTGATATTCCTCCACATTATTGTATGTAGTTTGTTATGTTTCATTCCTCTGTACCAGAGTTCAGCAAGCTTTTTCTTTCAAGACCCAGATAGTAAATATTTTTAGTTTTGACTGTCATAAAGACTGTTCAAACTACCCAACATGGCTGCTGGAGCATAAAACCAGCCCTAGACAACCCATAACAAATCTGGCTCTGTTCCAGTTAAACTTTATTTACAAAAGTAAGGTCAAATTTGACCTGTGGGTTATAGTTTGCTGACCCCTGTTCTATTGCAGTCCATTATTTATCACAATTTATTTCTCCATTTCTTTCTTAATGAGTATATTAGTTTTCTATTGCTGCTGTAGCAAATTACCACAAATTAAGCACAGTGAAACAACACAGTTACTATCTCCCACTTCTGTAGGTCAGAATCTGGGTGGGCTCAACTAGTTCCTCTCTTCCAGGTCTCACAAAGCTGAAATAAAATTATCATGGGCCTCGGATCTTACCCAGACACTCTGGGAAAGAAATTGCTTCCTGGCTCATTCTGGTAGCTGATAGAAGTTGATTCATTGTCATTGTAGGACTGAAGTCCCTGTTACCTTTTTGGCTGTCAACTGGAAGTTGCCTTTAGCCCCTCAAGGTCTCTCTTTAGTCCTTATCCAAGGCCCCCTCCATCTCAGAATCAGCAACAACAGGGCACATTCTTCTCACACTTGGAATCGCTCTTCCAGAGGCTTCATTTATTTATGTTTCACATTTAAATATATAATCTTCCTTAACTGGTTTAGGGTACGGTATGAAGATATGATGAAGAATCACTCTTTTCTGTGTGTGTGGATATCCAACTCACCCAGCACTGTTTATTGATAAGACTGTCTTTCCTCCACTGCTCTGCAGTGTCAAACTGTAATCAGTCTGGGGCGCCTTGGGTGGCTCAGTTGGTTAAGCGTCTGACTTCGGCTCAGATCATGATCTCACGGTCTGTGGGTTCGAGCCCGTGTTGGGCTCTGTGTTGACAGCTCAGAGCCTGGAGCCTGCTTCTGATTCTGTGTCTCCCTCTCTCTCTACCCCTCCCCTGCTTGCTGTCTCTCTCTCTCTCTCTCTCTCTCTCTCTCTCTCTCTCTCTCTCAGAAATAAACATTAAAAAAAATTAAAACAAAATTGTAATCAGTCAATGGCCATGTATACATGAGTTTATGTCTGGACTACTTGTTCCATTGTCTAGTTCTCGATCCTTACACTACTAATAACTTTAGCTTTTTTATAAGCTGACAGTGTAACTCTTTGAATTTTGTACTTTGACACTGTGAATCTGGCAGAGTTTGACCTGAGACTGATTTTGATTGGCATGTGACACATGGTAGGGAGGTTGTAAGGGTGGTTTCCATTGACCTCTAACCACTGAAACTACCAAATACTTACTGTAAAGAACCTAGGATTCCTGTATGAATTAATTGGCTACAGTCAGTTTGCTATGCATTGCTAGGTAATTTTGAACTTTATCCTGAAGGCAAACAGAAATCAGTAAAACAATTTAGACAAGCAATTAGGTTTTTTAATTGCTTTTTAATAAAGAGGTTAGGTGAGAACAACATGGTTAAGTCTTATTTCAAACAAATACACTAATAACCAGAAAGAAAATGGGTGGTAAATTGGGAGTTTATTGAAGTGTTTAGGTCTAGAGATGACAGGACCTGAGATGGGCCTGTGACAATGGCAGTAATAGCTAAGGTAGTAGAGGTAAAAAAAAAAAAAAAAATTAAAAAAAAGGATTTAATGGATGCTACTCGGAGATTAATTATACCTGGAGTATTGGCTCCAATGATGAGAGACGTGGTACCTAGCCAATGCTACTGACAAAGAACTCAGGAAAAGTTGTATATAAAGATAATGGATTGAGTATTGAGTATGTTGAGATTAAGTTGCCCGCAACCTATCTAATTACAACCTATCTAAATTAGAGAGAAATAGGGGCTGGTGCTCAGCAGAGAAATCAAAGCTGGTAATAGGTTTGGGGGAGTTTTCTGCACTTAGATAACTGGAGTCATGACTGAATCAGATCATCCAGCAAATGTGTACAAAGAAGGAAGAAAAGAGTACTGCGGATAGAATCTTGGTGACTTTCAATGTCTGTAAGATGCCCTAAGAGAGAGAGAAAGAGAAGGACTTATTTCTCTAAAGTGTTTTTCTTGAGAGAGAGGAAGCACAAGCGGCAGAGGAACAGAGGGAGAGAGACAAGAGTGAGACACAGAATACGAAGCAGGCTCCAGGCTCTGAGCTGTCAGCACAGAGCCCAGTGCAGGGCTTGAACTCATGGACCGTGAGATCATGACCTGAGCCAAAGTCAGATGCTGAAATGACTGAGCCACCCAGGTGCCCCAAGAATGACTTATTTTAGAAGTGGAGAGGGAATCAGGAACAAACCATAATTTTAGATCCACCTCATGTTACAACTTCCTCTACAATAGAATTACTGCCATCTTCACATAGCAACCGCTGTACTTAAAATACATAATGTTGCATAGAAAAAATATTGACTTTATCTTTGTCCTTTTCTAAAGGAATTCATCAAAATAGTGTTGTCAATAGTTGAAGCATTATCTATGATGTTAATCCAATTATATGACCACACCAGAGATTAAACTGAGGAGAAAGGCATTCCTAAATGATAATAATTTTCATGAGGCAGTGAGGTAGCCTCATTTTAATTAAAAACCAGTAATGACGGACAAGTAGAAAAGAAAATTTTTCAGCTGGAATCATGTGCTCAGGACTATAAAGAAACTACAAAGTTTCCTTTAAACTTCCTTGGAGCATGGAGACAGTTATGGTGAGTTGGTTAGACTGAGAGGGAGCTGGTGTATTCCTATCTTCAATTCTGGATTCTGTTTGCATGCCTTCATAGACAATGAATATTTCCAGCTTTTGATGATGATGTTGGGAGTTCCTAGTGATCTCTCTGTAGTTTCCTAGCAGGGTCCCTACAATGAAATACCTGCAATGTGGATAAAAGTAAAAGGCAAGGCATGCTGGAACAGGAAAGCTACTCTGCCAGCCAAGCTGTCCTCAACCTGTGAAGGATCTGTTGCCCTCTGGGCTCTTGAACACAACAACCAAAGGCCATCAGTTCATGGGTTCCATGTTCATTTCATCCAGTAAAGGAGTTGCTTCATCCACAGGGCAGCAAAACAATATAAAATTAGAGGAGGGAATCAAATCAATAGTCAGTCCAGCAGGAGACAGTGAGTGTTCTCCTTTGAGCTGTTAGCAGGTGTACTGGGTGAATACAGATAAGTTGATAAATGGCTGATTCGATAGACTGGTAGCAAACACATGCTTTGCCAGAGATGACTTTTTAAGTCACCATACATCAAACAGACAGTGTCAGCCTTTGAGGATAAACCTGTGAAGCCTTGTTGTGCTCTTTGAACTACCTCTGAGACCCAGAGACTGAAAGGGGGCCTGAGTGTTCCTCTGAATCCATTGGGAGGATTGAAAGCTTCAAAGAGGAGTGCCATCATATCCAAGGGGAAATACATTGATTGAAGGAACCAGTGTGAAATAGTCTTTAATAATTACCAGAAAGCTGGAATCGACTGGTGTTTTGCTGAGCTATATTTTATCTTTATTGGATTAACTGTGACACAGTAGGTTATGTCAAAGGGAATCTGCATGAATATTAAAAGTAAATGTGGTGTGAATAATAGATAACTTACATTAGATGCACCAGCATGCAGTAATTTTTATTCACCTACATAATTAGATTAAAACAAATCTGCTGAATAAAATACATTGTCTTACTATAATCTGGTTTGAAAATACCCAAAAGTTATGGCCATAAGGATGTTTGCTGGTATTTTACATTTAAATACATAATTCACCCTAAGAAATGTTTTCCAAAAGGTTCCTGTAGTTATAAGAGTGGGTGAGAGTGAATATTAACAGTCTGAAGCCAGTAAGAAATACCCTTAAGGTCAAATAAGACTTCTACAATGTTGACATCAGAGTAAAACCACCAACATGTAATTTTATGTTCATCTCTGGGAAATTACGAGGGATACTAAATTAGCTAGGAAAATTAACCTCCAAAAAGCCCTTATCAGCCACCTAAAAGCTCACCATGATTATTTTCATATGTCAATTTTCCTTTGTCTACTTTAGTTCTACAAAATAAACTTTTTTTTTTAATTTTTTTAATGTTTATTGGGGGGGGGGGGGAGGGGCAGAGACAGAGAATCTGAAGCAGGCTCCAGGCTCTGAGCTGTCAGCACAGAGCCTGACGTGAGGCTTGAACTCACAGACTGCGAAATCATGACCTGAGCCGAAGTCAGATGCTTAACCGACTGAGCTACCCAGGTGCCTCAAGATAAACTTGTTTTTCTTTTTCTTTTTCTTTTATTTTTAAATTTTTATTTATTTTTGAAAGAGAGAAAGAGACAGAGCGTGAGTGGAGAGGCAGAAAGAGAGGGAGACACAGAATCTGAAGCAGGTTCCAGGCTCCGAGCCATCAGCACAGAGCCCGACCTGGGGCCCGAGCACACAGACCGCAAGATCATGACCTGAGCTGAAGTCGGACACCCAAAAGACCGAGCCACCCAGGCTCCCCGATAAACTTGTTTTTAAGTCAAGCTACATTCCTCTTTTGGGTGGGGGAAAGCTGGCATCAAGATTTCTCAAAACCTCCTGGTCTGTGAGCTGGTATCTTCCCATCCTGCATCATCATCTCCCCAGAGGTTATTTTCCTTTGCTGGAGAAGTTCAGCTATAATCTGTTGTTAACAAAAGGGCGGTTCTAACATGGATTCCACCTAACTGTGGATACTGGTGACTCCCTCATCGTCTCTTTCTCTGCTCCCAGAGACTTCAGAATAGCCTGTACCACTACAAGAGTGTCCACGTAGGGAAGTTTAAATGTGGCTCAGCAAAGTACGTGGGAGGAATGGACATCACTTCTGCTGGTTATGCTGGCAGATATAGGTGGGAGGCTCTCCCCAGAGCTGCATGGTTTATCAAGCAAGTGATGAGTGAGGTTTACTCTCAGGCTAATGGATGGGCTGCCAGTCTTCACTGATCCCCACAGCTCTCCAGTGTGGCAAGAGACGGTGTTGGGCTTTTCTGCTGATCTTGCTCTCCTCCACGTAGTGCCCCAGGTTTCAGTTCCCTCCCTCATCCAGCTCCTCTTCCCCCTTCCCAGCCCAGTGCACCTTGGCTAAATGGCCACATGCCCTGATTTGCCTGAGTCATGTCCTGGCATACTCATTTGCTCCCAGTATAATGAATAATAATGCCTCCTTTAACCTTCAACTTTGACCTGTTTGTGGACATTAAGTTATGTGGTCACCCTTATCTTGTCCAGTCTTGCCAAGGAGGTCATTGTCTGGGTCCCCAGTCCTCTCTTACAACCTGCTGTTACAGCACAAACTTGATTCCTTGTTTCTTTGGGGGTCTTATGCTTGGATTCTTAACAGCCTTATTTTTTTTTTCCTCTTCACAAAAAATCAACTCTTACCAGTGAAAGTTTAGGTATCAAAGTTTGGCAACACAAGCTTATTTTGGAAAACCAAGATGGAATATTAACTGTTTTGCTCTCTCTTTAAAGCCCTACTACTCTAATTCACCTTCAGGCAATGTAGATGGCCGATGATGGAAAATATCACCTACAAAAAAGAAACTCCAAGGGTCATATTAGAAGCCATTTCCTCACTATTCTCCCACTTCCAAGCCCCCATCTTCAATTTACAATCTCAAGACATTCTTGTCAAACTTTCTGTGCCTGGGGTAAGTTTTGTGAAAAAAATAATAATCGCTATTAATTCTTATTTACTAGCTTTCAGGTTACCTCATGTAGGGTGGGTATTATGATCATTATCTCCATTTAACAGATGTGACAACTGGTGCACAGAGAAGTTAACTCAGCTGTAATAGGTTATGCAGCTCATAAGTGGTTGGGCCAGCAGCTAAGCCTGGGCAGCTTAACTCGAGAGCCCATGCACTTAAAACAGAAGGCATTCCTGAAGACACAAAGCTTGCAGATCTATAACTTGGCAGATTAATCAAAATACAGTATAAACTTCCATTCCTGAGAGAGATGAGGGTATGGTAAGTGCTGTCAGAAACCCGTTTTCACTTGTGTAGTTTCCCCCCAAATGACCCTAAAATCCTCCCAAGAGCAGCTTCCAAAGAAGCCCTTGCCTATCTTCTTCTGACAGGATGGGCCAAAAGTCTTCCCCCAAGAATTGCTCTCTCCTCATAATTATTCACATCTGCGTGCATTTCAGCTCAGAAGCAAGCTCTCTGCAAGGAAAGGGTCAATGGAGGAGACTGGTTAAAAGTAGCAGCAAATCACTCCAAAGGCAGGACGCAGTGTGGCACCTGAGCTCCACCTACTGTGCTTCTGGAAGTTGTCTTAAACCCAGGAGCCCAGCTGGCCCAGAACCCAGGCGCCACTATGCTCCCCAGGTGCCCATGGGCTGTGAGGACCCCACTAGTGAAAGAGCCATCAAAGAGGTTGCCAAGATCAGAAGTCTGGGGCTGCATTCTCTCACAGCTTCTCACGGGAAGTAAGAGTTGCAGGGAATGGACAGAGGTAAAATCTGCAAATGTAACTAGAGGTATGTATTTAAAAGATGAATAAGAACAAATGAATACGTTCTGGAAATCTAATTCAACGTGTATATGCATCAGAGCAGAAATCATTTCAGCCAGTCTCTCATGAGAGTGGATTACAGTACGTAAACAGAGCAACTAGCCATTATAAATGTAGAGTGCTTTAGGATTGTCAAAGCAATCACACCAAAATTACCCCAGTGATACCTAATCTCCATCATACATTCAATATATATGTGGACCTATATGATAAGGCGGAATTAATATCTCAAAGACAGGGCTGTTTTTTTCCCTGATTGAGTTAGGCGTTTTTCAGTGATGGATGAGGTCAAACCGTGACCGGCAGAATTTGTCAGAATTAACACAGATGTTCCTACATGTGGTGTTTGGGTTGCGATTTTCATTTGTGGGTTTTATTGTTCCTTCTCAACGTTTCACGGCAGTGGCAGATGTTTCCTAAGTGTGCACCCCTTCTATTACTTTACATCCCTTTGCAGAGTGATTTTGGGCCAGGGCCTCCCAGGAGATTACAGCTAGTGAATCTTGTATAAAATGTTTTTCCTTGATCAATGTAATGTATGCATGTAGTCGAAAATCAAATAGAATAGACTGGCTTATAAAATACAGTGAGTGTCTGTCAACTCACAACTTCCCACTCTACTCTCCAAGGGCAATCATGTTTATTTCTGCTTCCCCTGCTTTTGAGAGTTAGACATCATTCTGAATAACTTGTTTATGGGGCTAATTCTTGATATACAAACTTTATATAGTTTCAGTCAACCTTCCTGCTATTATTGAATAAGATACTCTTTAATATCACCTCCCACACCCTCTTCCCCTTTTCTCAATTCTTAATAGTTATATCACTATTTTAGTGCTCTTAAAAGTTATCTTTGAAACTGCAAATGAAATACATAGCCTCTGATTTCATGTACCATAAATTTTTGAAAATAGAGAATGGGTCCCAAATTTCTAAAATATGACTTTTAAGTGTGTCTGTCCTCCCCCCTCTCTCCCACCCCATCCTCTCACCTCCCAGTCTATTTTAAACATTTAATTGTAGCTCTTGTTTTGACTACAGGTTTGTTACAAAAGTTTACAACCACTAAATACTTTAGCATGATTGTAACTAGATAAATATTGCTCATTGTGAAGTCAGAGCATGCTAAACCTCATTGTCTGCAGTTCCTGTGACATCACCCCTCTCACCATCATTTAAATCACAGTGCTTCTAGAAACAAAGTCACTGGTTGTCATCAAAATCAAAGTCACTGGTAAAATTTCTCCTTTATTCCCCTCTACTAATAAATCAAAACCATGCCACACTTTGTGTGTTTTTTGTTTTTGTTTTTGTATTTGGCCCATGAGTTGTATATTTTTCTGGGCATTTCTTAGTGCCTTTCTTTTTTTCTAGTTGAAAGTTGTATCCCTTCATCATGTGTCAAAGGTGTTATAGGCTTTCATTCTCTTTTACTTGATACACATCCCAATCTCTTGAAGATATTTTACTTGGATCCCACTAACCCATGCTCTAATTTGAACTTCTGTAAGCCTATGACTCAACAAGTCTCTCATAATTTTATTTTATTGGTTGTATAATCTCAACAAGTTCCCTCCTTTCGGTGCTGGAGTATATCCTCAAGTAATTTCCTCAGACAGGGTAAGAAGAAACTTCTTGGGGCGCCTGGGTGGCTCATTCAGTTAAGTATCTGACTACTGATTTCAGCTCAGGTCATAATCTCACAGTCAGTCATGACATAGAGCCCTGCATCTGGCTCTGCGCTGGGCGTGGAACCTGCTTAAGATTCTCTCTCTCCCTCTCCCCTGCCTCTCTCCCACCTCCCCCACCCATTCCCTCT
This sequence comes from Herpailurus yagouaroundi, assembly GCF_014898765.1. Taxonomy (NCBI): domain Eukaryota; kingdom Metazoa; phylum Chordata; class Mammalia; order Carnivora; family Felidae; genus Herpailurus; species Herpailurus yagouaroundi. The sequence continues at coordinate 7,688,297 of NW_024412432.1, read as the reverse complement.
CTCTCTAGGGAAGGAAGGAAGGAAGGAAGGAAGGAAGGAAGGAAGGAAGGAGGGAGGGAGGGAGGGAGGGAGGGAGGGAGGAAGGAAGGAAGGAAGGAAGGAAGGAAGGAAGGAAGGAAGGAAGGAAAACAGTAAACTTCTTGAGTTCTTGCATATTTGGAATGATTTTGTTTTGCTCAGAATGTGACTTGATGTGGGTTGGGGTTTTTTGTTTGGTTGGGTTTTGTTTGTTGTTGTTGTTGTTTTGTTTTGTTTTTTAATTTATCCTGCTTATTGGCTACTGGTCTCTTTTATTGCAAAGATTCCTTGTTCTCATAGCTTTGAGGTTTTTGTCTGTTTGTTTTTTGCTCTTTTATTACTGTAATACTTTCTTCCTCCACACTCTCTCTGCTCTTTCTCTCTGGATATCCTATTAGAGATTTCAATTTCTAAACTCCTCCTCTACATCTTTTATTACTCACCTAATATTTATTTCCTTGTCTTTTTGTTCTACATTCTGAAGTCTTCCAAATTTTCTATTAAACTTGTTATTATGGTAATCATGTTTTTAATTTCTAAGAGGATTGTGACTTCTCTGATCATTTCTTTCCATCTGTTCTTGTTTTTTTAGAGGACATCCCATTTTGATTCTGAGAATCCCAATCACATTTTTTCAAAAGATTTTTTGCTAATTGAAATGTTTATTGAAATCTTTAGTATGCACATGCAGTTGTAAGAGATAATATACAGTGATCCCAAGTATACTTTACTCAGTTTCCCCTAAAAACATTTGTGAAACTACAGTATAATATCACAACCAGGATAATGATAATACACTGATCTTATTCATATTTCCCCAGTTTTACTTAGACTCGTGTGTGTGTGTGTGTGTGTGTGTGTGTGTGTGTGTGTGTTTAGTTCTATACAATTCCACCACATGTATAGGTTTGTGCATCTGTTACCATAATCAACGTATTGACTAGATCTGTCACCACAAGGATCCCTCATGTTTTCTTTTGACCCTCCACTTCCTTTCCTGCCCCATCATCTACTTGACAACCACTAATCTGTTCTCACATTTGGACAATTTTATCATTTTAAAATGCTATATAAATTAAATAATATATTATGTAACTTTTCACTTATTTTTACCTGGCATGAATTACCTAGAAATTCATCTGAATGTTATTTTTATTGATCTTTTGTTTCTTTTTATTTTTAAGTAGTATACCATGATATGTATGTAACATAGTTTAGCCATTCACCAGCTGAAGGACTTCTGGGCTGTTTCCAATTTGAGGCTATTATAAATAAAGCTGATATGAATATTCACGTATAGGTTTTGTATGAACGTTATTTCTCTGGGATAAATATCCAAGAGTGCAACTGTTGGGTCCTATGGTAGTTGCATATTTAGTTTCATGAAAAACTGCTGAACTCTTTTGCAAAGAGATGACTGTGCCATTGAACATTCTTACCAGTAATGTATGAGTGACCTGGTTTCTCCATATCTTCACCAGCATTCTGTGTTCTCACTTTTTTCTTATTTTAGCTACTTTAATAGTTGTAGTCATATTTCATTATACTTTTAAATTGCATTTCCTTGATGCAAATATCTTAAGTGAAATGTCATTACATATATTTTGCCTATTTTCTAATTAGGTTCTTTATTTTTTTCCTGCTGGGTTTGGGTAGTATTTTATATATCGTAAATATCCATTCTTTATTGGGTACGTGGTTTGCAAAAATTTTCTCCCAGTCTTTAGCTTGCCTTGTTAGCTTCTCTACATGGATGTTTGCAGTACAAAAGTTTTATATATTGATGAGGTTCAATTTATGAACTTTTCCTTTTCCCTCTCATTTTTTTTTTCATGTTTTTCATGTCAAGTGTATGAAATGTCTGCCTATACCTAGGTCCCAAAGACAGTTTTCCTATGATTTTATTTTCTAAAATTTTAAAGTATCTTTTACTTGTTTATTTATTTTTGAGAGAGAGAGCGAGCACATGAACATGAGCTGGGGAGGGACAGAGAGAGAGAGACAAAAAAAGAAAGAATCCTGAGCCCAACATGAGGCTCAGTCCCATGAACTATGACATCATGACCTAAGCTGAAATCAAGAGTCCAACACTTAACCAACTAAGGCACCCAGGTACCCTGTTTTTAAAATTTTTTATCAATTTACATTTTATATCTAAATCTATGATCCATTTTGAGTTAATTTTTGTACAAGGTATAAGGTTTCAGTCAAGGTTCTTTTTTTTTTTTTTTTTTTTCCTTTTTTGCCTATGGATGTCCAATTGGTCCAGCACCATTTTTGAAAAGTCTGTCCTTCCTCCAGTGAATTACTTTTGGATCTTCGCCAAAATCAATTGGGCATATTTGTGTGGATCTATTTCTGGGTGCTCTTTTCTGTTCCATTGATCTATGTATCTATCCCTCTGTCAACACCTGCTGTCTTGATTATAGTGGTTATATAGTAAACATTAATACGTGAGTGACTCCTCCCATTTTATCCTTCATCAAGGTTGTTAGCTATTCTAGGGCTTTTGCCTTTCCATGTAAATTTTAGAACAAGCTTGTCTATGTGTATAGAAACACTTGCTGGGATTTTGATAGAAATTTCATTAAGCTGATAAATCAATTCAGGGAGAATTGACATCTTTACTATGTTGAGTTTTCCAATTCATGAACACTGCATGTCCCTCCATTTATTTAGGTCTTCCTTTATTTCTTTCATTAGCATTTTGTAATTTTCAGCATACAGATCCTATATATGTTTTGTTAACTGTAAACCTAAGTATTTCCATTTCTTCGGGTGATTTTAAAATGGTATTGTGCTTTTTATTTTGGTTTCCACATGCTCACTGTAGTATACAGAAATGGCATTTATTTATTTTTTTTGCATGTTGATCTTACACACTGTGACCTTGCTGAACTTATTAGTTCTAGATGTTCTTTTACAGATTCTTTGGAATTTTATACATAGAAGACAATATCATCTGCAAAAGAGACAATTTTATCTCCTCCTTTCCAATCTGTATGTCTTTTACTTCATCTTCATTATTTCAGTAGCTAGAATTTTCAGTAATGTAGAATAAGAGTGGTGAGAAACGACATCCTTGCCTTGCTCTTGATCTTAGAAGGAACGTATTCCACCCCCCACCATGGTATTGTGTATTTTTTTGTAGATACTCCTTATCAAGTTGAGGCAATTCCCCTAAATTCCTAACTTTCTGAATGTTTTATATCATTAACGTGTGTTGAATTTTGTCAAATTTTTTCTCTGCCACAATTAAGATAATCATATGCTTTTTCTTGTTTACTTTGTGGATATGGAGGATTAAACTGATTTTTTTTTTTTTTTGAAAGGGAGAGTGAGAGAGTGCAAATGAGGGAGCGGCAAAAGAAGAAAGAGGAAGAGAATCCCAAACAGGCTCCATGCTCAACATGGATTCAATTTGCAAATTATTAATTTGCTGAAGATTTTTTGCATTTAAGTTCAGAAGAGGTATCAGTCTATAATTTCCCATTTTTTGTACTGTCTTTGTCTGGTGTTAGTATCAGGGTAAGGGAATCTATGCCATCTTGTCCAACTGGAAGTCTTCAATTCACTTTTTTTTTTTAAGTTCTATTATGTTACTTTTAAATTTTCATAATTATTTGTTTACTTTTGTCTTTCTTCTTCTGTACTTCAGGATTTCTTAAATATGTAGTGATTCTTACTTTTCTATTGATACAAGTATGGAGTAAGAGCTCCATGCAACTGGATGGGGCTTGTCTACTTCATTTTACAATGTATAGGCAGAGAGAAAGCCATCAGTACATGAAATACTATTAACTTTCTGAAGGACAGAAGGTTATTTTAAAACTCAGAGAGAAAGAACAGAGCAGAGATGCTGCCCCCAGAGTATACACAAAGAAATCTGCTGATTAGAAGGAAAATGATACCAGCAAAACCTCTGAGAGGTGTGAGCCATAGCAAATGAGATGGAAAGGAGAAGTGAGAAGTAGCAATGAAAGCACATGATTATTTCCAAGTTCTACATTTGGAATTGTCCACTTTTTCCACCTCTTCCCTGTCTTCTGTTTTGCTTTGTTTTATCTGCAGATAAGATCTTCTCGAAGTAAGGTAAAAGTACGGTAGGCAGAAGTTAGGGCAGCTACCTTACTGGCTGGACTCAAGAAAAAATTGTCCTTCATTACAGCTTTATAGATATCCAGATATTAAATGGCTGTCTCCTAGCTTCTACACTCATGTTTTCAGGTTACTATTTTGAATCAAAGTCTAGTACAATATGTTATTAAATTTCTCTTAGGAAGTATTGATCTATGCCTGAAGAGAATGATAGAGTTTTCATCCAGTTTTTCTCTTTATAGCAAGAGTAGGAAACGGCCCCCTGATTTTAAAGCACTAACCAACTGGCAAACTCTCCTACTTCCTCATCTATGAATAACATGGTACTTACAACTTTACCTTCAATCTCTGGTCTTAAGATCCCCCTTCCACTCTCTCCTTTGTGATCCTAGTTCCATAAGGCTGGGCAGTGCCTGGGATGGACAGCAGAAGCTATCCAAGACTCAACCAAAGGCAGAATGGGGCTTCAGGTATAGAATGTGATGAAATCTGAAAAAGGCCAGCACAAGGCCATCAAGCACCAAAAACTGTATCCATCAGGTAGGTTTACAGGGCAGGCAGAGCACAAAAATGTACTATCTTTTGTTATTTTAATGAAAAGGCTTATTATAGCCAAGCAAGACCCTGGAATATTGTAAGGGCTTTAGGTGTAGATCAAAAAGCACTGCTCTTAGAGATTGGAAAGGGGCTCAGATGTCATCAGTATCATTGCTGACAGAAAGTCTGATTGAATACTTCCAATGGCAGGGAAGTCACTATTGTAGAAGATTGCTCATACCATCAGAAAATATTTCTTCCATGAATAGTTCAACACATACAACTCCCTAAAACAAGGCGACTGTATTTTGGTTTGCCCATAGCAGTTCCAGTTTATACCTTTCATCCTGATATGACTATTAAGTGTGCTCCCTTTCACCCTCAAAAGTTTCTTGGTCATCTGCCCACAATTGCCATATTTTAGTTGTAGTTTTGTACCTGAAACTATAAAAAGGTCTCAATATATGAAGATAATCAGTACCCAAAAAAGGAGACCACCTAAAGTTAATCCACTTAAAAATTTTTTTTTTAACCTTTATTTATTTTTGAGACAGAGAGAGACAGAGCGTGAACGGGGGAGGGTCAGAGAGAGAGGGAGACACAGAATCGGAAACAGGTTCCAGGCTCTGAGCCATCAGCACAGAGCCTGACGCGGGCTTGAACTCACGAACCGCGAGATCATGACCTGAGCCGAAGTCGGACACTTAACCGACTGAGCCACCCAGGCGCCCCAAGTTAATCCACTTTAAATGGGAACCAAAATCTCATGGGAAAAGTGAAAAAGAAAATGTTTGAATGAGCCAGTACTTTGAAAATGAAAGTTAACAGTATAGAAAAGACACATGTTTATCCTGGGCCACTAATGGAATTTAGGTAAGAAATGCATCTATATACTAATTCCTAGGCTTGGTTTTTCTTAAGAAGCAAAAAAATTTAGATATGAAATATTGATAGAACATTTATTAATTGCATCTTACCTTTATGTTACTACAAAGTAGATAATTTTTGCAAAGGTATTCAAAAGTTTCCACCATTTTCCCAGGGATTTCTCTTAATCCTTATTTTTTTTAAATATGAAATTTATTGTCACATTGGTTTCCATACAACACCCAGTGCTCATCCCAACAGGTGCCCTCCTTAATACCCATCACCCACCCACCCATCCCTCCCACCCCCCATAAACCATCAGTTTGTTCTCAGTTTTTAGGAGTCTCTTATGTTTTGGCTCGCTCCCTCTCTTAATCCTTATTATTACACTAATCTTATTTGAAGTATCAATCAAACCATCTTTGCACCTTCTTCAGGCTTCATTTGGACAGCCATACTTTTCAGTGGCTTCACATGGAATCTGTTAGTTCTCCACCATCACTTTCATCAATTCTATGAAATCCTGAATGGTTTGCAAGATAATCTGCAATTTCCCCATGCAATACATTACTCTGATCTGCATCATATTGTGGACCACTGATCAACATCAGAGAATGGGGGAGAATGAAAGACCAAAAAAATTTGATGTGATAGGTACGGTTTTATGTCAGTATTGAGAAGTAAAGCTGTTTTATGTCTGAGCTTTTGAAAATATCAGAACTTAATTAAAATTCAGGTATGTGTTCTGTGTCTACTTTTAATAGCAATAATAATACCATTCTTGAACGATTACTGTATGTTAAGCTCTTCATTAGGCAGTATGGATACAGAACTGAATATACACTCTTTAACAGCAACCAAACAGCTTAAAAAGCAATTCAGATAAATTAAAAGACAACGATCTAGGTAAACAGGTAATCAGCAATCTCTTAGTGGGTGGGATATTTGATGAATGAGTAGAGTTTGGCCATTTAAAAATGTGAAGTGGGGGAAGGTGGCACCAGGCAGAGCAAGCCTGGGAACCTTTGTGAAGTTCAAAGATGGAAATACCAGGGCACTTTCTAAGAACTGTACTGAAAATTTTTCAAAAATGGATGGAGCATGGCATACAGTACCAAGGAATAGGACTACAGAGGTTGTTACGACCAAGCATTAATTGCCCAATAAGTACAACAGAATAAAAAAAGTTACTGTGGATGAATAAGAACTGAGAAGGAAAAGCCCATTCAATCAGTATTGCCCTAACCACCACCTCTAAACTATGATACTGAGGCACTTTCTTAAAGTTTTCTAACCCAGTGGTTTTTCCACAGTATATTATTGTGTTGCTTTCTCACTAGCAATAGATAATTATACTAGCCTAGTAAAAAAGAGCCAGTGTGGTTAGTAGATAGATAGATAGATAGATAGGTAGATAGGTAGATAGATATAGACAGACCAATAAAGAGGTAGGAAAACGGGATTTTTTTTGTACCCAAAATATTTTTAAGTACTCCAATTGTATTCCTTTATATGCTAACACTTGCAGAGTGCATCCATAGTCTTTGACTATTTCCAATTCTTATCTTCAACCAACTAAGATAGGCTCAAGACCACCTATCAAATGTAAAATTATTCTGGCAAGTTATTTTGGATTAAGTTTTCATATAGCAGAGTTATAGTTAGCCAAGAAAACAAGACTTCTCAAATATGACCCTGAATATGACTGATTATAAAATATGATATGAAAAAAACCCTTTTAATTAATTTTGACTTGTAGTTTCTTTTGAGAAAATGCCTTTTTTTTTTACTGTAAAATTATGTAAATCATGGGAAATAACCTACCTTGTGTAATTGAGTGTTGTAGGTTGAATTTCCTTGAAGCACACTCTGTGACAGGGATTTGAAGATGCACGATGAATTGAGTTAGTGCTGTTAAAAAAAGTCTGGTATGGGAGGAAGTGAATCAGGATAGAGGGGAGGTAATAACTGAGCAAGGATGTGGTCTCAATCCACAAGGGCTCTGGAGCATAAATTGTACCACAGTATTATTTCCTTAAGGCAGGAGCTTAGCTTTTGTATTCTCCTAGCACTCAGCCTTTGGCTATGGCCTTTCCTTGGGATGCAGGATGATACTTAAAAGCCCATCAAATAAAACCAATTACTACAAAGCAGAAGGTCATCTGTGAGCATTTACAGCCAATATTCACAGCATCCTGCTAAAGAGGATTGGGTGGGGTACCAAAACAACATCCAGAACAGTCCACTCCTTGTACTGCTAAATGCACTTGTTTCTCACATTCCATTCATTCAATCCAGTATCCAGACATAGCCACTCCAGGATTCTATGGCCACAGTTTCTAGGGAGATTTACAAGAAAGGAATTTGTGGGTCAAACTATAGCACCCAGTGTTATATTTAAACCTGAAATCATGTTGATATTACTGTTTCCATCCTTTACCATCAATTCTAGACTTCTCTCACTCTTAGTTTGTAATTCTGCTACCCTACGTGTCTTGTCTGATGGAATGACCCAGATTCTCACCACTAAGTATATCAGGCCCTTTTAAGGTTATGGTTGCCAATTTACTGAACATAAGAACACTAAGACATGGGGGTGTCTAGATGGCTCAGTTGGTTAAGTTTCTGTCTCTTGGTTTTGGCTCAGGTCATGATCTTGCAGTTCATGGGTTCAAACCCTGCATTGAACGAAATCTGCACTGAGAGTGCAAAGCCTACTTGGGATTCTCTCTCTCCCTCCCTCTCTGCCTCCCTGTCTCTTTCCCTCCTCTCTCAAAATAAATAAATAAATAAATAAATAAATAAATAAATAAATAAATACATACATACATACATACATAAATACATAAATAAATAAATACATAAATAAACATTAAAAAAAAGAACACCAAGACATGTCCTAGTGGATTACCTTAATACCAAACATATTCTTTCCTACCCCAGTATGTAGCAGCATTCCTACTATTTATGATATTCAGAGACAATTACCCCTTCTAGTATGGTAACTCTTTTCTGTGCCTACTGGTCTACTAGTACAGGAGCTCACAGTGATCAGGTAGCAAACTTAATTTTAAATTAAGTGAGACTCTGTGTTTTTCTGGAGGAATGCCTCCGTATCTGGGAACTAGGACCACTAGACTAACAATCCCAAATTGTGGGGATGGAAATCACAAATCCCCATAAAGTCTCTAAAAGTAATTAAGAACAGGACCTTTTCTACTTCTACCCTTTGCTTCCCAGATCCATGTATTCTACCTTTTTGGAACTCAGACACATATAATAGCCATCCACTTGTATCTCAACATTCTGAAAGCCAATGGTATTTAGATAGAGGGGAAACTGGGAAGGTATCTTAGACTGATCCCTCCAAAACAGAACTTGAGATAAGGGTCCAAATGTAAGGGACTTATTTAAGTGGTAATCACAGGAAGCTTCAAGAGGAGTTGGAAAATGAAACAGGAAAGAGAAGAAAACCAATACACATGCACATGTATCAGTGAACAGGTTACTTCTGTGGGCAACTCTGACTCGATCCCAATGGGAGCCTATGGAGAGATTGTGAAATACACCTCAGAGTTTTCTACCTGGGGGGCTAGGAAGCTAATGTATTTATTTTTTAATTCTCATCCATAATTGGTAGAGAGCTACTCCATTTTGCCATCTATGTGGATGAAAGAGAGAGAGCCCTCAGGTAGAGAGTTGTAGAAGTTGTAGAACACACTGTGGGCAGAAGTGGGTAGTAAGACACCATAATGGGAATGGTGAATGCCAAGGGAATATGGTGGGGGCACTGACAGAATTTATCGGTAGGCATCCTAAACACATGAAATTAAGTTTCTAGCACCCAGTGCATCATGGGCTTGTAAGAGATATTTAGCCAGTTACCTAAGGGAAAATAAAGTTACATTTCTTATATACTGGATTTTGTGGATGAACATTTATATACCTTAAAGTTAAATCCATAGTTTACCTTGATATGGGAAAATCAATTCAGAATGTTGCTATTTATAACACCAGGGCCATGAAGAGAATGACTGGTCTGGAGTTGAGAATTTGCATTACAGCTTCTAGTGGGCTTCACTTTCTCCCTTGGTAAAAAGGCAAACACTTAATTCCAAGGAGTTTAGTTTCTGTAAAGAGCATTAACGTTCTGGGGTAAGAGGAACTATAAAAGACACCATAAAAGTTGACAGATCTCAATTTAGTGGTAAAGAAGTACAAATGGCACATATCAGAGTTGTGTTGGCCAAGACCCTGTAATTACAAACATTTAATAAAATTAATTTAATGGCCAATAAGCCAAAATTTTAAAAAGCATATGTGAGAATCAAATAAAATGGAATAAAAGAGTTAATTTTAGACTTTTAAGGAAATTATGGACTAATGATTTCTGCAGCAAGCTTATGACAAAACAACTCCAGACATCATAAACACTGAACTAAGTCTGAAACTCTAAGGCCAACCAGATACATAATCTTCCATGTGTAAGGGAACAAGAGTAAGGGAACAACAAACAGTAATTTTACTTATTTGAAAGGAATAAGCATAAAGAGCTCCAACAAAGATAGTAATATGGTATAGTAGAATGAATATAAGATGTTAGTCATAAGATCTGGATTTTAATCTTATCTTCAGCATTACATGACTAGGAAAACTTGGACATTTCTAAGCTTTGCTGAACCTACTTCCTAAAAGTAATAATACCTTTCTATTCAGATTACTGCAGGATTATAGTAACTGAGATAATATGTATAAAAGTAGTGTGTAAATCACGTATGCTTAATACAATTAAGGCCTTAGTTGCAGAGCAGAGCAACTAGCCAGATCCAACAAATAAAAACCACCTACCATGCAATTACAAAGAAAAGATGGATGCTAGGTAGAAAAGGTAATTTTGTATAGACCATTGAAAATAGGAAATTTTGTCTGAATCACTGTAGTAGCAGGTAGGACTTCTAGTCCTTAAATTTATCTGGTCCTTTCTCATACTGGACATGTGGGAGGATTACCTTTCTCTGCCCTTCTAGATCTGGAGCCATGTGTCTAGTTCTAGGCTAAGAGTCTGTTAGCAGAAGTGGTATCTGAGTCTACTGGGCTAAAGCTCTAATAGCCAATGCAAAGCCCTCTTGCATTTCCTCACCAATCATGGGGACTGAGGAGGTCACAGTTGAGATGATGGAACCAAAAATCAAAGCCCAAATGAATAGAAGAACCTTGCCCTGGAGGGTCACCTGGACCCACAATAGACTTTGCATGAGCAGGAAATAACCTCTATGACACTCTGAGTTTGTTTTGTTTATTGATTTTTGTTACTGCAGCATAACTCAGCCTATCCTCACTAGTACAGTCACTGAGATAACTGCCAGGGGTTTCTATGTTGCTATATATGACACAACCACAGAGCTCTGCTGACATTAAACTTTAGACATCAGACTCTCATAAATGCTACTAATAAGGAAAACGGTTTTTGGTATTATTCACCAACTTTTCTTTAAGCTGCATCTTAACAATGCTAGAAAAATTGGCTGGTTTAGTAAAAGCAGAAAAAACACATAAGTTACTTTCCTTCACTCACAAATAATGTTTTCACAGACATGTTCAGTCACTACTTAATTTTTCCACTATCCTAAATTTAGTTTATATTATTTACAAAATATGTACTATAATTCATCTGGCTAGTTGCACCATGGTTTCCAAGACAATAAGATGGAGATGATTTTGTGATATTTACTTATGATCCCACATTCTTCTAAAAGGATTTCAGACTAAATGACAATTTATTCTCCAACTTCCTTAACTGCTCTTATTCCATAGCAAACTGTATTGCTATGAACCAATCATGAAAGGAATGAAATTAAGTATAAGGATGGATATGTCCATTCATATTACAAAATATAGATTATAAAGCCATAGAATGAGCACCCACAAATATATCTCTGCCATTACCACAAAAATTTCCATAGCTCTGGGCAAATTATATATAGTCTATTGCCATTTCTATGTCTTTGAAATTGGGGACGTGTTTGCCATTCCAAACATACTGTAACAGGAGAGACAGGTAGCCTTGGGGAAAGAGAATTTGTATAGAGAGTAAGAAAACATTCCAGGAGCACTCAGCTCATTAGAAAAGAGACAGACTTACAAAGTAAAATCAAAAAGAACATTTAATTTAAATTGCAGTAGTTCATCAAGTATATAGTTGGTTTTTAATTTCTCTTTTATTTTGAAAGAACTGACTGGAAAGGAATAACTGCCACTTAGAGTGGAGAAGAATCATGGGGTGGATTTCTGAAGAGGAAACTGTGTTTCCTACATGGCTTTGGATTAGTCTCTTAAACACAAATCAATGTCCCTAACCTTTGAGATATGTGGTATGGTGATTTGGAGCTTTGTTATTGATCCTCATTGTATTGTGGTTGTCTAAGTGCAGTTACCTGGACCAGCAACAGAAGCATCACTTGGGGGAATTTCTAGAAATGTGAACTTGGCCCTACCCCATCTATCAAATCAAAAATTTAGGTAGGGCAAGGCAATCTGTTATAACAAGTCCTGCCTGTGGTCTTTATGCATGCTGAAGTTTGAGAAACATTGGGCAAAAGGGTCTTTCCTTAGAAATCTGCAAAAAAAATACTCCAATGCATTAAATATATTCTAGCATTCAGAAATCAGATATAAATTGAGCACCTATAAGATCCTTCCTAACAGAGAATCTATATTTTTTGATTCTCTTAGATTAAGATCTGACTCCCTAAATTTCAAAATGGAGCTAGTTTTTATGTTTAAGTAATAAACCCCTGAAAATATGCGATTTATATTGGAAGTGCTGACACAATCTTAATGATAGCATTGCAAATGGCGATGCTATAATTAAGCTTCGATCTCCTTTGGAAAAAAAGAGGGAGAGAGAACGTGAAGAAGGAGGTTACTGTTCAATGAACTGCTCTGTCATTTGCCGCAGTGATTCTTAATTGTGTCTCATTACGGCAAGATGATCATTACTCTACTTGTCTGTCTGATTTAGAGACCACTAAAAGTGTCTTGTAACACGCAGCCGTCTCCCGTGCAACAGTCCTTTGGCTCTCACCCTCATTACTCAGAATCTGTCCAATTATTTGTCATTAAAGTAATAAAAAGGACTGCAGCAGAAAATGTGGGAGGTAACTGTTGGAGGTCTGCCCAGGGAGGAAGAAAAAATGCAAACTGTTTTCAAGGCACTGGGAAGGTGACATCGTTAATTAAGTGTTAGGGAATATGCAAATCAGTCCCACTCTCAAGAGACTGTAATAAAACTGAGAAAACATTATTATCACTGCAAGTAAGAGAAGGCCGTGTTGCCCCATCTGGAAGACTATGTCATTTTCTAGTGGAGACTCCAGCAAGGAGGGGAGGGGGCTGGGGAAGAGATGAAGAAGGTGGAGTTGTTCAGGGCCATTGAGTGTGCTCAAGCTGTTAAGAGTTCAGAATTAAGGTGTCAACATGGAGGGCCAGTGGATTACAACTTTTAATGAGGGATGTTTGTCTAATCACAGGATTTGCACACCCAATTTCCTCTGCAAAATGACTTACAACTCATCAGCAGGCAGTGTTTTTGTAGGTTAAAGGAAGGGGAAAGGAAGTGAGGGGGAGGCTGACAGCTGGCATAGTAGGCATCTTGGGTGTTGTTCCAAAAGTGGTAATGAAGCAAAGCACTTAGAGGTACGTGGACACTTGCTTATTTATTAAAAATATACTGAGCACCAACATAGGCCTCTGGGTTTGCTCAAGCTGAAACCTCTGTTTGGAGTGCCTTTTCTCTTGTCCTCCTGTATCTTGTTGCCTTGGCCAACTCATTTCTCATCTTCTGTTGTTTGTAGTAAGAGTCAATTACTCATGAAAACTATCCCTTATTCCCATCCCAGATAAGTATACCAAAGCAAAAATGAGAAAAAAAAACAACAACAACAGCAAAAACGTGTGCTTGCCATGTAAACGCAGCTTCAAGGCTGCTCTTGCTTCCTTATTCCATCCAGTTACAGATATTTATATAAAATCTTCCTATACGGAAATATTGGAGCCATACCTGACTCTAGAGTTCCCCAGGTCTTATTTAATCACAAGGAAATTAAAGTCTTCTCAATAACTTTTAGGAAAAGCCATCTTGCATACTGCATTAGTTAATGACTGCTTAATTAAGATGCTTAATTAATACTCTGTATGTCTGTATGTCAGCTGGGCTTACACAGGAACTTTGGCCACTTGGAGGTTGGGTTAGATGACCCTGCTACTGGGTAGGCTGGGCCTGCTCACGTATTTAGGTGTCTGTTGGCTCTAAGTTGGCTGAGAAGTGCCTTAATTTGGACAGTTGGGCTCTCCTTCACAGGGTCTCTAATCTTCCAATAGGCTAGCATATGTGAACCAAGTTGGCAATACACTTCTGGGAGAGAGTGGAAATATGCAAGAGGTTAAGGCATAGGCTTGGAATTTGTGTGCTTTCACTTTTGTCCCATTTTATTAACCAAAAGATTAATTCTAGAATGAAGGGGTGGGAATTCACTCTATTACTTAATGGGAGGAGCTACAATGTGACAGGCTTAGAGACAGGCAATATTGAAGAATTAAGGTACTCAATTCTTATTTGCATGAGTGGACAGAGCTGAATGTCCTATGCTGTATGGATCGTGTGTGTGTGTGTGTGTGTGTGTGTGTGTGTGTGTGTGTGTGTGGAGGAGAGGTATCTTATTTATGCCAAAAACCACTTTCAAAAGATTGCAATAAAATGGAGAAAACTGGTTCCTTCCAACAACAGAATGAACTTCCTTGCTGTATTAATTTCCTGAGGCTGCTGCAGCAAATTACCATGAACACAGGGAAATTTTAAAAGGTAAATTTATTTTCCCACAATTCTGTAGGATTGAATCTGAAATCTTCCTCTTCTCTTGTAAGTATATTTGTCATTGAATTTAGGGCCCACATGGATAATCCAGGGTGGTTTTCTCATCCAAAAATCTTTAACTTAATTATATCTGCAAAATAAGGTAATATTCATAGGTTCTGGGGATTAGGAATAGACATGTCTTTTCAGAGGTCACTATTCAGCCCACTGCAGTCTACCATCTGGCCACACTCAAGTATGCACCTCATTTCCACATGCAAAATACGTTCATCTCATCTCAAAATCCCCCAAAATCTCAACTCACTATAAGCATCAACTCAAATTTAATCTTTCATTGAATATCATCAACTCACAAGTCAAAAATCACATCAAAATCATCTAAATCATGTATGGGTGAGACCCTTAGTATGATCCATCCTGGAACAAAACTCCTCTCTATCTGTCTGTGAATCTGTAAAATTTTAGGTCACAAGTTACCTGTTTCCAAAATTCAATGGTGGGACATAGTATATAACAGTTATAGACATTCCCCTTCCAACAAAGAGAAAATGTAAGGAATAAAGGAGTCACTAGTCCCAAGCAATTTTAAAATCCAAAAGGGAAAATCCCATTAGGTTTCAAGGACTAGGAATAATCCTCTCTGGCTCAAGACTAGACTCTGGGCCAGTGGCTCTGCTGGGTAGGCCTATGGCAGCTTGGCTGGCTTCTGCTCCTGCACAGCTCAGCAGGCCTCTGCCTCTCAACCTGTGGCTCCACTCTTCAAGCCAAGTCTTAAAGATACACTCTTCAAGTCTTCTGTTTTTTGGTTTTGTTTTGTTTTGTTTGAAGAGTAGCACAGACTGAGCATTATAAACTAAGTAGCTCTAGCAGCTTGTTTCTTTCCCATTGGCTTTTGGAGGTCCAACAGACCACTTTCACTTTGCCCTGTCTCTATTCCCTACAGTTCAAACTAGCAGTGTCTCTGATGATACAGCATTCTCAAAAACCTTTTGAGGTTTGTGGTGTGTCACAGGGATACACACCATTAGACAAGAGAGTTTCCCACATATTTTTCCTGGGAAACCTCGTCTCTCCTTCTTCTGAGATTCTCTGAGATTCTTCTGAGAGGACTGGATCTATGAGTCATATACCCAATCGCCTCAGCAAAAGATTGTTCAGACACACCCTTGACCTTCTCTCCAGGGTACATTTTCCTAACAATGAATCTCCCAAGTTTAGCACCTTTTGAAATCAGAATATACTCAGAGTTTCCCAAATAATTAACAGCTTGCTCCTTTTTGCTTAACAGTTTCTTCCTCAATTTATCTCTTTCCCCTTGCATTTTGCTATAAGCAGCAAGAGGAAAACAAGCCACACCTTCAACACTTGGCTTGGAAAACTCCTCAGTGAAGTATCCAAGTTCTTTGCTTAAAAGTCTATGTTCTACAGATTTAATGCAATCCCTATCAAAATACCAACAGCATTTTGCACAGAAGTAGAACAAACAATCCTAAAATTTGTATGGAACCACAAAAGACCCCAAATAGCCAAGGAAATCGTGAAAAAGAAAGACAAAACTGCAGATATCACAATTCCAGACTTCAATTTATATTACAAAGCAGTAGTAATTAAAACAGTATAGTACTGGCCTAAAAACAGACACATAGATCAATGGAATAGAATAGAAAACTCAGAAACAAACCCACAATCATATGGTCAATGAATCTTCGACAAAGGAGGAATGAATATACAAAGGGGAAAAGTCTCTCCAGCAAATGGTATTGGGAAAATTGGATATCTACATGCAAAAAAAAAATAAATGAAATTGGACCACTTTCTTACACCATACACAAAAATAAACTCAAAATGAAGTAAACACTTAAATGTGAGACCTGAAACCATAAAAATCCTTAATAAGAACACAGGCAGTAATTTCTTTAACATCAGCCATAGCAACAATTTTATGGATGTATCTCCAGACAAGGGAAATAAAAGCAAAAATAAACTATTGGGACTACATCAAAATAAAAAGTTTCTGCATAGTGAAGGCAACAATCAACAAAACTAAAAGGGAACCTACTGAATGGGAGAGGTTATTTGCAAATAACATATCTGATCAAGGATTAGTGTCCAAAATACATAAATAACTGATACAGTTCAACACCCAAAAGACAATTAATCCAATTTAAAAAATGGGAAGAAGACATGAAGAGATGTTTCTCCAAAAAGAGATAGATAGTCAACAGACACACAAAAAGATGCTCAACATCACTCATCATCAGAGAAATACAAATCAAAACTGCAATGAGATAGCACCTCACACCTGTCAGAATGGCTAAAATAAAAAATACAAGAAACAACAAGTGTTGTCTAGAATGTAGAGAATTACATTATGGGAATGTAAACTGGTGCAGCCACTGTGAAAAATAGTATGGATGTTCTTCAAAACATTAAAAATCACAGTAATCACACTACTGGGTATTTACATAAAAAATACAAATACCCTAATTCAAAGGGATACATGCATCCTTATGTTTACTGCAACATTTCTACAATAACCAAACTATGGAAGCAGCCCAAATGTCCATGGTTTGGTTATTGTACATACACACACACACACACACATGTGCACACGCACACACACACACACACACACGAATATTATTCAGACATAAAAAAAGAATGAAATCTTGCCATTTGCAACAATGTGGTTAGTCCTAGAGAGAATAATGTTAAGTGAAATAAGTCACTCAGAGAAAGACAAATACCATATGATTTCATTCATATGCAGACTTTAAGAAACAAAACAAATGAGCAAAGAAAAAAAGAGAGAGAGAAACCAAGAAATAGACTCTTAACTACAGAGAACAAACTGATGGTTACCAGAGGGAAGGTAAGTTGGGGGATGGGGGAAATAGGTAACAGGAATTAAAGAATACACTTACCATGATGAAAAAAAAAAAGTCTATGTTCTATACAAGTACGGAATGCCATTTAACCAGTTTTCTGTTACTATATAACAAGGATTGCCTTTCCTCCAATTTCCAATAATATCTTTCTTATTTTCTCTTAGCCATCAGAGTCTTTAACATCCAAATTTCTACCAATGGTCTACTCAAAGCAATTGATTTATTTTATCATGCATCTCAAAAATTTTCCAGCCTCTACCCATTGCCCAATTTCAAAGCCACTTCTGCATTTTAGCAGCACCCTACTCCTAGTACCAAAATCTGTATCTATTTCCTGCAGATGCTTAACAAATGATCACCAACTAAATGGCTTAAAACTACAGACATGTATTCTCTGACAGTTCTGGAGACTAGAAATTCAAAGTCTAGCACAGTCATGCTTCCTCTGGAGATCTTGGGGAGAATCCATTTCTTGCCTCTTTCAGCCTCTGGTGGCTCCAAGCATTTCTTAACTTGTAGCTGCATCACTCCAATCTCCATTTCCATGGTCACATTGCCTCCTCTTCTTCTATCTCTTACAAGGACATTTGTCATTAGATTTAGAGCCTACCCAGATAATCTATGATGATCCCCTCATCTCAAATTCCTTAAATTAATTACATTTGCAAAGACCCCTTCTCCAAATAAGTTGACATTCACAAATTCTGAGGAATAGAATGTGGACATACATTTTTCAGGGTCACCAACCAGTCTAGTACACTTGTCAGCACCTCATTATTGTAGATGATTCAGCTGTGAAGGCTAGTAACAGTTCTGCTTCTCCCTTTATGTAGCTGAGAAAACAGCAACCTATGGACAGTGATCAATGGCAGGACTCTGAACTGGAAACGCAAATGATAGCAATTTGGCTGCCCATTCCATGTGCTCTACAATCAAGGGCTTCAACCGAGAAAGTATATGAGGAATCATGCTCACATAGCACTTTACAGCAGTATTCTGAGAATTCAAATAATATGGGCAGGGAGTGAATCTGGAATCATTAAATCAGGTCACACATGCCCCAGTTCTACTACTCCATGTGAATTCCTTTTGAAGTATCCACTATTATGTAAAAAATCAACCCAAAACTTAATGTTATATTATTATCTAATGAGTCCAGAGTTGACTACATAGGTCTCTCATTTCACTTGATGTCAGCTAGGGCACTAGGATGGTTGGAAAGTCCAAAGGACCTAACTCTTATGGCCACCAGTTGGTACTACCTGTTGGCTAAAGCCCAAATAGGGCTGTGGCTGGGGGGCATGGTTCTTCACTATGTGGGATTCTCCTTCCAGTTGTTTGGGCTTCCTTACAGCATGATTACTTGATTCCAAACAAGGAGCCTCTCAAGAAGAAAGAAGCACAAGTTGACAGTTCTTTGAAGGCCTGGGCCTAGAAATATTAGACTAACTATGACAGAATTCTATTGGTCAAAATAGTCAGAAGACCAACCCATATTTAAAGAGAGGAGAAATAAACTTCAATTCTCAAAAGAAGTACATCATGAGCATACAGAAATGGGAGTGATTGTTGACAACTATCTTTGGAGGCCGGTTACCAGAGCCTTCCTTCCTCAACCCTACCAGCAAATTTACTATCAGTGTTTCACAAGCATGTTTGTCTCAGTGGGTAAATGAGGATTGAAATACATGTAAGGTTATGTGAAAAACATAGGCTACTATGTAAATACAAGTCTTCATCCAGAAAGTATGCTCACTCCCACCTACTTTTGCAGATGCCAATCCCTTATCTTCACTTGGGAACTAGAGCACAAAGGGCCATGAAACATTGGCCCACACAAATCTCTCTAACTAGAGGAAATGAATAAGAATAAGGCATCTTTTGTGATGACAAGAACTTCATATTGGAACAAAGATCATCTGATATTATCATTTCTATATCTCATTTTCCAGGTCCTCTCAACTATGAAACATGAGGAGCTAAGAATCAGTCCTAGTTGGTACTTCATTCTATATTCATTTTCCAAAGCCCTCCAGGAGGAAGAATATTACCTGCCCACTTTAAATGAATGCAATGCATATTGAAAACACAAGGCACTAGGTAAATGATAGATAATTACCAAGCACACATTGACATTATGTAAAACACTCTGGCATTTTTGTGTGCGGTGATCCATTGAACTGTATCACTCTGACGACCAAATAATGAATTACAGTCCATTTATGAACGCACTGTGTGTTTAATGCTAACCTTCTCCTGCATCTCCTCAGTACCTTGACCATGACAACAAGTGCACACACAAGGTGGGTGTGAATGCATCAGTTTTCTCATTTTTATAGCTAATGAATATGCTTTTTAAACTGATGCTTTCAGGGCGCCTGGGTGGCGCAGTCGGTTGAGCATCCGACTTCAGCCAGGTCACGATCTCGCGGTCCGGGAGTTCGAGCCCCGCGTCGGGCTCTGGGCTGATGGCTCGGAGCCTGGAGCCTGTTTCCGATTCTGTGTCTCCCTCTCTCTCTGCCCCTCCCCCGTTCATGCTCTGTCTCTCTCTATCCCAAAAATAAATAAACGTTGAAAAAAAAAATTTAAACTGATGCTTTCAAGAATAATTTTTATACCCAAGTTTGCCACAGAAAAAGGATTTATCTGCAGAGGTGCCTTGTTACACAATTTTTATGGGAGAATGAATATCAGTGCCAACAGATAGCTACAGTTACCCTTGGGAGTAGGTTTAGAATTCAACCGTTGTCCAGCATCATATTAATGCAACACAATAGGACTTGGTATATGTAATGTTATACTGACTATATTTGATTATTAATAATAAGCTGCTACTTACTATATGCCAAAGTCTGTGACAAGTGCACTATATATATTTATTTGTTTAACCTTCACTCTAAACCCTGCAAGTATCTCTAATCTTGTTTTATAGATGAGGCATTTGAGGTAAGAGTTCACCTAGTCTGTCCAATGTCAGTTGCCAATGTCCAATGTCCCAGTTCTCCCTAATCCATGTGAATTCCTTTTTAATTATCTACTATTACATAACAAATCAACCTAAAAATTAATGTCTTAAATTATATTATCTAATGGGTCCAGGAGTTGACTACATAGGTCTTCCATTTCACTTGATGTCAGCTAGGGTACTAGGGTGGTTGGAAAGTCCAAAGGACTTTACTCAGATAATAAGTGTTAGAACTGGGGTTCAAATCCAGGTCAAATTACCTCCATATCCCATGCTCTTATATGGTACTGGCTTCCAGAAAATACTGTTAGTTTTTCCAATAAGTTTCTTACGGATTTGCAAACTTCAAAGGAAGTAAGAAGTCCCATTCAGTTTTATCACTCCACATCTCATCTCTAGAGACGAAGTTCTGGGTTTTACTTCTCATCTGAATTTTAGTGAGTCTATGTGACTTATACTTTCCAAATTCAAAAGTACAAAAAATTCTTCAAAGAAGTATAAAGTGTCTCAAATGTAGCAGCCCATTTGAGTAGCCTTCATTCACACTACTCAAGCCCACTTTGAGGCCAGACTTTGCAGTGTGTAATATCCCAGAACAAACAAGTCCAACTCTAAAAGCACTGGCAAGTTGATGCTTATTTTACAAATTTGTTATTGTGATGGAGAATTCACACCACACACCAGATGGCCATAACCTAGAAGAACAATCTTATTAGACATCTTTGTTTTCCCAGAGTTCCCACCCCTTTATTATCCAGTTTAGGACTTCTTTCTCCCTCTTTCTCTACAGTCTGTTCAAATGCTCTGTTTGAGTACCCAACTCAGTAAATAAAACTGCATTAAAAAGGAGAGTTGGCTACTAAACAGTCATTTTGATTTCTTCTCCCTCACATAAGTTAGTGATAATGTCAAGGCATTCCAGAAGGGATTCACATTTTGGGGGTGCATGCTATAAATTTAGTTGCTTTCATGTAAGTAAAGAACTAAAAATTAAAATTCAATATTAATGTTACTATTCTCATTTTTACCTAGGGCAGAATTGAGTCTCAGAGAAGTTAATTGATTTGTCCATGTCTACCCACTTAAGAAAGCTGAAGAACCAGGTTAGGGCTCCAATCCACATAGATTTTGCTTATTCCTGATTGAATGGCTTGGCACAAAGTCCTCTGTAGGTACTCAAAATATTAACTGACTAAATGTATACTCAATACAGATGAATTTATACCTGCACTATGGTATTGCAATCAAGACCATCACTTCTGTAACTAGGTGAGTACTTAAGGACAATAAGAAAAACTCAAGTCACATGGGACAAACTATGTAAGTCACTGGTGTATGCAAACTCCTTTGAAAGAAACTGGACACCAGATTTTCAAGGGGAAAGAAATAAAACACGTCTTGCATTCCTAGAAAAAAGTAAAAAACATAGTCCTAATTCCCAAATCTTCTGAGGCAAAGCAATTATCTTTGGCCTTTCCCTATCACTAACAAGAGACAAGTTCTGATTCCCTTCTCAGGACACCAAAATACGAGTTTTAAAACTCTTACTAAGATAGTGTGCCAGAGAATGTTATGTGTTCCTTGATTCTGGTTTCCTTTTCCATGTGAGAGCACAGCAAGGTGATAGTGCCCAGTGCCCCTGGCCAACAGAATATGGGAAGCAGTGGTATCTGCCACTTCCAGGTCTGACCCATGGACATCTCCCATACAATCCTCCACATTCTTGCACCTTCTTGGGAAATTTTTTGCAAGAACCATAAGAGGGAGAGAACTTATGTCCCTGAACATGTTATTTTGGGTTCCTCTGAAAGCCAATGACTTAGGTATAAGTCATTTATTGGGACAGTGACCCCAGAAAGCAGGATGAGGAAGCAGAGATAGTGGATGAAGGAAGTTATTTAAAGGGTGAGTTATTCAGATCATTGATGTGAGCGAAAGAAGTGTATTTCCCGATATTTCCTGAGAGGCCTGCAAACTGCCCCCCAGGATTACCTGCCCAGAGGTTGGTAGGTGGGAGCATCTGTGCATCAGCTGTCATCTGCCACCTTCCCATCAGCCAAGGGTACCTTCGAGAGTATTAATCCCCCTGCTGTTCTGAGCTGCACAAGTCTCGGGTTGAGTGAGCTCCTCCCACACCTTCCTGAAGACATGGAGTTCAAGGATCCCCAGGGAGAGAATGAAGTCAAAGAACATGGTACAATGCTGGAGGTGAAATGCTGCCAGCAAGAGCTGTTCATACCTGTCATAGTTGACAAAAAGAGGCAAGGCCCAAAGGATTGGGTTGGGGGCTGCGGTGTGTCTTCTAAAAGACAGTGGAGCAGAGCTCTCTCTCCCCCACCAACCCACCCACCTTGAACCATGACATAAGTAAAAAATAAGCTTTTATTGTGGCAAATCTCTGAACTTTGGGGCTTTTGTTTTGTTTTGTTTTGTCGAAGTGTCTAGGTTACCCTGATTAATACAGATGAGAGAGCAGACAGTCCAGAACCTATAAGGTTTTTGATTTTGTCTCAGCCATGATGGATGTTTAATCATCATTACAAGTTAAGTGATAGATATTCAGCTACATTAGAGACAAACCATGATAAAGTAAAAGTTATTTTCCTAAGCCTCATTAGAAATTGAAAGTGCATATAAATTTTAATTAGACTGAAATTTTCACTTTTTGAATAACTGAGATTTTTAAAGAATAATCATATTCACAATATTGAAAGGGTGACAAAGTAGTTCTATATAATAATATCATGGGAAGTATAAGCCAGTAAACTTTCCTAGTAATTAATTTGTATCAATAATACATATCAAGAATATTCTAAAAACTCCTAAGTTTATATTCTTAGACTCTAAAGCTATCTAATTAATCTACTTATTTGGGTCTTGTCTTACCCAGGAAAGTATCCAAAATTACTACTTTGAGCCTTCCAGAAGGCATTTCCTGAGGAAATAGTCATATATTCAGACAAAAGATTTAAGGCACAAGGAAATAATGCCTCATTATTTATAATAGCATATAATTGGAAGTGAACTGAATGTCCAACAATTGGAGATTCATTAAATTATGGCATATCCATATAATGGACTATTTTGTGTTTATCATAATTCATGCCTTCAAAAATATTTAATGTCCTCAGGAAGTGTTCATGCATAATGTTAAGTGAAAAAAGATACAAATTTGATATGCAATATACTATGTAACACAAAATATACATACATAAATTAACAACTGGAGAAAAATATATTGAAACATTAACACTATATCAACATTTTAACAATATGCCTGCTAGCAACAGGATTATGGCTAATTTTAATTTTATTGCTTTGCTTTATTTCCTAAATTTGCTATTATGAGTATATGTTTCCTTTATTATTATAAAGTTATTAAAATGTTTTATATTGCATTTTCCAAATGTATTTTATATATGATGATGGGTCTGCTTTGGGTGCAATCCAGGTATACTGGAAGAGTTGTCCTCAGACACATGGGGCCTTTTGCTAGGTAACTTTACAACTGGTGGACAAGGTTGTGTAGGGCACGTTATATATAGCATTTAATTAGGGCAAAAGTGCTTAAATAGGAATGTTATCACATCGCTCTATGGCTAAAAATCCTTAGCTCCCTGACCCCTGCCTTCAGAATAAAGCTCCAACCCCTTAGTATGGAACAGAGGCCTTTTCTAATCCAGACCTTGCTTGCCTCAACGGCTGACCTTTTTTCCTGCTCACAAGTACCTGCTCTCCAGCCACAGTGATTTGGGTGTACATAGTACTACATGTGGTCTCAGTGCCTTCTTATGGCTGTTTGTCATGTTTGGAAGGGACTAAGAGTGGGCGAGCAGCAAGTGTGATGGAGGGAAGGAAGAAAAGCCAGGGTATGGTGCCTTATTGCAGTTACTGCTATGAGCCAAGGGACTCAATTCACTGGTACATCCTAAAAAGCCCTCAGAAGGCCTCCTGGATTTCTCTACCCAGAGGACAACAGTGAAGAGCATTTATCCATCAATTCCCATATTATGTTGGTTAAGAATTGCCCCTGGGGCATTATCTCCCTTATGTGTCTAAAGTGTATACACACTAGGACTGCCTCTCCTCCCCCTGAATCCCTTTGACTTATTTCTGTTTACCATTCAAGATTCATTTCATAGTTCCTTTAGAAAAACTCCCCTGGGGGCGCCTGGGTGGCTCAGTCAGTTAAGCGGCCAACTTCAGCTCAGGTCATGATCTCGCGGTCCGTGGGTTCGAGCCCCGCGTTGGGCTCTGTGCTGACGGCTCAGAGCCTGGAGCCTGTTTCCGATTCTGTGTCTCCCTCTCTCTGACCCTCCCTCGTTCATGCCCTGTCTCTCTCTGTCTCAAAAATAAATAAATGTTAAAATAAAATAAAATAAAATAAAATAAAATAAAATAAAATAAAAAAAGAAAAACTCCCCTGATCACTCTCCACACCAAACTCCTAGAGCTACCTTAGGTACCCCTACTCCAAACACCCTTAGCATAAGGCTCTCCTGTAACAAAAATAGCATTGATCAATCACACACACACACATCCTGTCATCATGCCCCCTATAACCAAGCCTTCTCTCCCACTACTGGTGACAAAGGGCAGGGAGCAGGTTTTTTCTTCCATTTCTGTATTTCCACCTGTATTCTGTACCCACACAGGATCTGGAAATAGAAGGCACTTAATATACAAATGCCAGTTGAATGGATGCAGTGAATAGTGATATTCTTTTAACAAAGCATAAGCATATGGCAACATCCCTTACACTGTCTTCAGACGGCCAACTGAGTCATGGTTTTTCCTCTTGTGCCTGATCTGTATAACCTCTACTCCTATGCCTCATCTCACTAAAGTTTCTGATAAGCTACCGAAAGCAGAGCACCATCTCTCATTTGTGTGCTAAGAAGACATACCAAACTCAAAGAGAACTTAAACAGTATAGCACATCATGGCAATAAACTGTTCTAGTTCTTCCCCCCCCCCCCCCGTTAGCTTTACAGTTGTTCACATGTCTTTCTTTCCCTCAGACTAAATTTGTTTTCTCAGTCAGACTTGGTCAAACATCATCATTAATCACCCCTTTAGATACCCAAATCCTCAATTCTGACTTTTAGAGAACACTTTCTTCTTTTTTAACCTGCTGGCTTTCCCTAAAAATCCCCAAACAGGCTGATTCACTTTATCTTCCTCAATATGCTTTACACATTGCATTTTACTTTATTCATTACCAATGCCAAGGGGTACTTTCCACATCACATTAATTTTTTATTTGTACACTGGCACAAAAAATATACATAATGATACTAGTTTTTACCAACAGTTATTCAGTCATATTCTTGGCAAAATTTAAGTATCGCTTGTCAAGATTCTTAATGGGGTCGTCCTGTTTCCCTATTCCACCACACGGCACTCAATCTCTCTGATAAATACATGCTGGAAAAAATAGTAAACGAATATAAATTTGAAGGACAAGTGATTAGCTTTCCTGGGATATCCACAGGTGTCAATCCAACTCTAGGCTCTGACTGTACCATATTTTTAGTTGTGTTTTTGGCGAACTCATGCTTTTTCTGTACAGACAGAGGCTTGCCTAGCACAACTGGCCCTAATCACAGATAGCTTATAGGTAGTCCCTTGTGACTTATAGTGGGGCAATTGGAAGCATCAAATGGCCTCAAGGGTTCTTTGGCAAACTGGACCAGAATTGGAACCACTGAATACTTGTGATTTTCTTAACACATTAAACATTCTTGTCTCATAAACACAAATACAAGAGACATTCTGTAGTCTAGGCCAGAGACCAGCAAAGTTTTTCTGTTAAAGAACCAAATAGTAAATATTTTAGGTTTTGTAGGCCATATGGTCTGTCTCAACTCTGTTGTGCAAAAGCTGCCACAGACACTATGTAAACAAATGGGAGGAGCTGTGCTCCAATAAAGCTTTATCTATAAAAGCAGATGAGGGGCCACATTTGGCCCAGAGGTTGTGGTTTACATATCCCTGGTCTAGATAAGGAAGTATTATTCTCAAAAATCTAAACAGTTCAAAGAAAGACTCCGAATTCTCCGAATTTATCAGGACAATAGTGTGACTAATTCTTTTATCAAAGCCAAAATATGAAATTGACTCCCTTCTCTAAGATAGTTTGGTCACCAAAATGCAGCACTGAGGCAGCTTAACTCTTGTGGAGTCCTCCTGATTGAGCTCCAGGTTTTGTTGGGTTTTCAGTAATAATCAGTAACTCAGAAAATGTATGCTAAGTAAGGAAATCTAATTATGTTCAATAATCAGAATCTGTATGTTTTGATTAAAAGTAACAGGAAAAAGCTAATTTGATTTCCTGATGTGATCTACAAAGACAAACTTCCTGTGTCAGAGACTCCCTGGTAATCCTGCTGGAAACTCCAATTTGACATCTGTTTAAAGGAGAAGAAGACTATCCTCTTGGAAAAACACAACTGGCAGGTTGTGTATCTGCCCACATCCACTTTCTCTTGTCCAGGTAATTTCTTGATGAAACTGGATTTGTACTGATTGGAAGTTTACAGGTTATAGTTTTCGGGGGAATCAGGATAGAGGTTACCATGCAACCTTATAAGGAAAAAAAACCTATTCCCTGTTCAGGGTTTAGTTTCACCTGAAGAAAAGAAAATTGAACTACGACTCAGAGGAACTGGAGTGCAGGTAAAAGTTATTACCAAGGGACTGCAGACCAGTGAAGACTTAGTTACCCGGAAGTAAACCCCAACCATCGATACATCCCCTCATTGAGCTGCTCCTCTATGCCAGATACTTCTACTTGTAGAAATTCATTGGCAACAGTCCTGCTTATGATCATTACCAGACAGTGGGAAGGAAGAACTGACCTTGTAGATCAACTCACACTCATAACCAGCTTTCAAGGGTAGCTTACTTTACACAGAAATAATGCATTTAACTCTACTAGCATAATTAGGTATTTGTATTCTAAGCTAGGGGTTTTTAACCTGTTTGTGCTGTGAACCTCTTTGGCAGTCTATTGATGGCTATGGATCTCTTACCAGAATAAGGCTATTAAATTCATAAAGTAAAATACATAAATAAAGTACACGTGAGTGCAAAGGAAACCGAATTGTCAAAGTTTTTTAACGTCTCTTTTTCTGCTGTCTCTACTTCTTTTTCTCTATTTCTTCAACTCTTTGTCATTCTTCCTCTTGGCTCTCTGAGTAAGCAGAGGCTGGGGAACCAAAAAAGAAACTTTTAAAGCTAAGAGCCTCCATGTTTCTGTGATTCCAAGCAGCTCCGAAGTAAACCTACCAGTAACAAAGGAATACTAATGATCCAGCCAGCTAAGAAAACAGTAAACTTCTTTTAACCAACCCAGCTCTAGGTAAACCATAGATTCACCTCATCCATGGCATGGAATGTGTCTACCTAGTGTAGACAATAGGCAACACTTTCTGACTCTAGCAACCAGTGCCCCATACCTGGGGAATCCTACCCATCATTCAAATCTCAGCTCAGATAATTCACTACCTCTTCTGGGAATGTGCACTGACTCCCAGGATTCTGTGCAAGGTTATCATACTTTGCATGACAATTGCACAGTGAATACCAGATAATTCACCAAGCCACAGAATAATTTTCTATCAACATGTTAACATGTCTGTCACCTACATTGGCTTCTTCACAGCACCTTGTATACACAAGGGCTCAAAGAATATGTGTTGGAAAAAACAGTCTAACAAGGCAGGCCTCACCATCACCTCTTCATTATGACTCTTTGATGTTATATTAAACCTAGATATTCTCCAAGAAAGCTCTGCAACGTGGATGGCATAGGACACCTCTTTAGGATAAGAAAGATTTCAAGCTGGGTGCCTGGGTGGCTCAGTCGGTTAAGCATCCAACTTCGACTCAGATCATGATCTCGTGGTTGGTGGGTTTGAGCCCCAGGTCAGGCTCTGCACTGACAGCTCAGAGCCTGGAGCCTGCTTTGGATTCTGTGTCTCCCTCTCTCTCTCTGTCCCTCCCTACCCTCTGTGCTCTCTCTCTCTCCCAAAAATAATAAATACACTTTAAAAAAAAGATTTCAGATTAATGATTAAGCTGCAAAAAATTTCTGATTGAATCCTCAAGATTTTGTTTTGTAGTAGGTGATAAGCAATAATTGTGCTTATGCTAAAGCTTATGCTAGAGTATAAGATTTCAAGTACCCAACAATCCAGATAGAAATGCATCCAGATATTAACTAAAAGATACATTAGAATGTTCATGTCAGTACTACTCATAATAGCCCCAAACTAGACACCACCCAATTGCCCATTAAAGGTAGACTGGATGAATAAAATATGATACATTCATGTAGCAGAATACGACAGGCCCCTGAGAATAAAGAAACAATATGCAAAGATACAGATGAACCTCACAATACAATTTTGAGAGAAAGAAGCCAGCAAAAAATGTACATACTAGATGAGTATGTACCATTAAAAATGAGTGACTTGGGAATTATTTTTTTCAACAAATGGTACTAGGATAGCTAGATATCCACATGCACAAGAATAAATTTGAACTCCTACTTCATACCCTAACATACCATAATTTTTATATAAAATTACATCAAAATGGATCAAAAACCAAACTGTAGGCATACATATTATTAATCTTTGATTAGGCACTTTTATGTGTGATATCAAAAGCACAAGCAACTTATATCTAAAACACATTTTATAAGTGAACTATTCATTAGTGAACGAACTATTATAATGAACTATTATCAGTCAATAAGAAGAAGACAATCCAAATAAAAAGTGGGCAAAGTGTCTGAATAGACAATTCTCTAAACAAGATATATACATACAAATGGCCAAAAAGAATGTGAAAAGATGCTCAACATTATTAGGCATCAGGAAAATGCAAATCAAAACCACAATGAGGTATCATTTCACATCCAGTAAAACAGCTACAATTAAAAAGACAGACAATAACAAGTGTGGACAAGGATGTGGAGAAATCAGAATTCTTATACACTGCCAGAGGGAATATAAAATGGTGTCCCTGCTTTGGAAAACAGTTTGGTAGTTCCTCAAACATGAAAATGTAGTTACCATATGATCTAGCAATTCTACTCCTAGGAATATACCCAAGAGAAATGAAAACGTATGTCCACACAAAAACTTTTACATGGATATTTATACCAACATCACATTATTCATAAAATTCAAAACGTGGAAACAACCCAAATATTCGTTCATGAATGAATAAATAAAATGTGATATATCCACACAGTGGGATATTATGAAGCAATAAAAAGAAACGAAGCATTGCTACATGCTACACCATGGGCAAACATTGAAAACATCATGCTGAATGAAAGAAGCCAATCACAAAGAGCACATATTTTATGATTCCATTTATATGAAATGTCCAGAAAAGGTAAATCTATAGAGACAGAGAATACATTAATGTTTATCTAGGGCTAGGGGTAGGAGTAGAAGAGGATATTGAGGAGTAATAGTTAAAGGGTATGGGGTTTCTTTTTGGAATAAAAAAATGTTCTAAAATTGATCGAGGTGATGGTCATACAACTCTTTGTACTAAAAGCTATTGAATTGTATACTTTAAAAGGGTGAATTATATGCTATGTGAGTTATTACCTCAATTAATCTGTTTTTAAAATAGATGAAACTAACCCATGGTGTTAAAAATCAAGAGAGTAGTTACTCTTTAGAGAAGCGACTTGAAGGGCACTCAAGGGAGGCCTCTGGGAAGACAGGGCTGTTGTGTTTCTTGATGTGAGCCCTTGTAAAAAGTTACACGAGTATGTTCACTTTGTGAAACTTCATCATTGAGATGTATGCTTATCATTTATGTGCCTTTTAGTGTCTATGTTTTGATTTGATATTTTTTAACCTGAAAAAGAAAACCCCTATCTAGATGTGGTAGGCAGGAAAATAGTCCCCCAAACTGTCCACATCCTAATCCCTGGAACCTTTGAATGTATAAAGGAGTTTTAGGCTTCAGATGGAATTAAAGTTGTTAATGAGTTGATCTCAATATAGGGAGCTAATCCTGGATTATTTGTGTGACCCAAATGTAATCGCAAGTTCCTTAAAAGTGGAAAAGGGAAGAAGAAGACAGGTCAGAGTGATGTGACTGAACTTGCCAGTGCTGGCTTTGAAGATGGAAAAGGGGCTACAAGTCAAAGAATACAGAAGCCTCTAGAAGCTGGAAAGGGCATGGAGCCCACACAGAGCCTTATAGAAAGTAATGTAGCCCTGCAAACACCTTGAATTTTAGTCCAGTGAGACCTATGCCAGAGTTCTGACCTTCAGAACCAGAAGATAATAAGTTTGTAATTTGTTTTGGCATAGAAAACTGAGAGATGTCAATGTGAAGTACCTATTTAAAAAGAATTGGGTGGGGCTCCTGGGTGGCGCAGTCGGTTAAGCGTCCGACTTCAGCCAGGTCACGATCTCGCCGTCCGCCCCGCGGAGCCCCGCGTCAGGCTCTGGGCTGATGGCTCGGAGCCTGGAGCCTGTTTCCGATTCTGTGTCTCCCTCTCTCTCTGCCCCTCCTCCGTCCATGCTCTGTCTCTCTCTGTCCCAAAAAAATAAATAAACGTTGAAAAAAAATAAAAAAATAAAAAGAATTGGGCCAAAATTTTTTTTAAGGATACACTTTAGACAACATGGAAGAATTTCAGAACAAAAATCCCCCTAACTAGGCACAATAATCTTGCATTTAGACTCAGTACGGATGCTAAACTCTCATGTGTCTCATCTATGCCCAGTGACAGCAGATCCCAGTAAAGAAGAAAGTGAATGACTAATGTGTCCCCAAATGACCCAAACCCTGGCAGGTGGCCAGCTTAACGATGTGTTAAGGAGATAAATCTGGATAGCTATTAAAAGAAGTAGTGACAAGGAAAAAGAGAAATGAATGGGAAAGTCTCGAAAGTTTTCGAACTTATGTCTTATGACATTTAGTTGAGCTGTGTTCTGCAAATTTGTTGAAAATTTCAAAGCTTGAATGCCTGACCCTATTTTTAAGTAATAGCCAAACTCAGGTCCAAAACCACAGAAAGCCAAATTGAAAGAAAAATGGGACAGATAATTCTTGGAGCATTAAGTAAATTAGAAGAGTAAACACTCTAGTTTCACTTTACATGAAACTAATGACTTAAGTCAAAAATAATGACTTAAGAACATAATGAATCTGGAAGCATGGCAAGAAAAGGTAGTGAGATGACAGTCATGAAAATGATTCTGTTATCGCAGTCTTGAGTATATTCAAACAATGCCTTCAAAACCCTAAAATTTAGAAAACATGACTTCGGCATCATTTCCCTTCCCTTTAAATAGGAATTATTCAAATTACTCAATAGAATAAAATTTCATTCTCTCTCACTTACAAAACTGAAATAAAATAAATGAGGACAGCCTCCTCCTTGATTTTAATAGGCCTGACATTTGCCCAGAAATTATACATAATATACTCATTCTTAGAAGAAATAATACTATTTCTCCCCACTTCAAATTAGAATACCCTTTTTCACACTACAAATGTATTCTCCTAGCTCAAGACATAATATTCAACTGTAGTATCAATTTCTAGATCCAGAGGGTAACATCTATTCCTAATGCTACCCTAATGCTTCCATGGTTCCATAAGAGAACAATTCAGTTCCATCCTGAGGCTTTGGGCAGAGATCAGAGCAAAGTTCCTAGAATCATAAACATTCCATCAGGGTCAAATCCCAAAACTGAAAGGAGGAAAGAAAGACCTCTGCGTTCTTTCTTGAAGCTCATCAGTCTTTTCTTAGTTGGTCTTGGGGACAGAAATTGCCTCCCTCTGTGTACTGTTTAATTTTCTATCCTTATATTGAACATGAAGAGGGACCTGAGAAGGTTAACTGAAGAAGGTTAACCCACACACAATATGAATTACCCATTGCCCTTTTCTGATTTCAAATTAAGTATATAATTAGCAAAAAAGGAAATCCATGCCTTCTGGTGATGAAAAATTAGGAAATCAATAGGTGGTTGCCTCTGCAGAGACTCAGGGGAATTTGGGGTCTTTAGTTGTGGCTGCCAGTTAATACTATCTGAATGGCAACACAGGCATCCTCTTCAGGCCTCAAAGCACTGAGCAGATGCCCCACTTCTGGGCTGGCTGGCTCTGAAGATTTGCAAAGAGAAATGAAAAAATGAAATTGATCTGTAAAAATGTAGATAACAATGTAGAAGCAGTAAAATTGCCTTTAATACTGTCAGAAATCTTTGAAAACAAAAGATTTGTATACATTTCTTAAAATATTAAAATGAAGAAAAATTGCTCTCTCCTACTCCTCTCCTCCCAAACTGTTACAAATGATGCATTCCTTCCAGCACTATCTACTTCAAACACCATGTTTTAGAAGTTGTTATGTGGCTGCCCTCTTAGGTGTTGGAGGATATATAACACTTTTTACCCTTAATTGTGTGTTGCCTTGATTTTATGGCCTGCTTGCACAACCCAGCATTCTTTTAGGGCTGTTTGGGGGATGGATACATTTATTGATGTACGGAGCTTTCTGTGTTCATAAACTCCTGCATATGGGGACTTGAATCAACCTTTCTGTGTAAATTTTTTTGGTGACACTATCCTTTTCTAAACACTAGGAACCCACAGCCAACTGAAGAAATAAACAGTCAGGTCCGTGTATTTGTATTCAGTCTATTCCCGGCCTTGTAAGGCACTGTGTAGCGTACAGTTTCAGCACTACATAAATAAACCATTGTTGTATTCATTCGCTTAGCTTTATGAACAGTAAAATCCCAGAATTGTTTTGTTCCATTCCAAGCCTCAGTGTTTGCTTTTACAGAAATATACTCTTTAATTAGTACCACTGGGTTATCCTCCCCAAGATAGATGTAATGCCTCATGTAGCAATTAGTATTTTGGAATTGTGTTATAATTTGTGCAATACGAAATTAACCTAGATTGAGATCACAGGTGTTCTTCTGAGGTATTTTTAACTTGGTTTTTTAAAAGTAAAACATAACTGCTATTCCTCTTCCTTTCAAAAAGCCTACCAGGAAAGCCTCCTCCTTCAGCTCCAGCTGAATGTTTAAAAGCAGGGGCTCTGGAGGGAGCTGGACTTAGATTCTACTCTGAGCTCATTCTGCATGATCTATCTGAGCCTTGATTTCACTGCTTATAAAAGAGGATTATTCATTCCCACATTTTAAGGTTGTCAAGAGGACTGAATGTATTAGACTTTGCCACTAGCCTGACTCATACTCCTCCTCTATTCTCAGATTTGTCTAGGAAACCTTTAATGATCCTCAACCCTGGGCCAGGTCTCCACTTAGGTTCTCCCATTAGACATTTTACTTTCTTTATCATACTGCTCTGTATTTTTTGTATGTGTGTCTGAATCTGTTTCCCACCACTTTCCCTCCCCTTCCCCTCACCATCCCACACACTGCTGACTATAAACTTGCGGAGAGCTGAACGAGATCTATATTTTTACAGCCTGTGATAGTTAATGATGTTATTCACCAAATGTGTCCATTTACTTGCCCTTCTGGGTACATGATGGGATTGTACTTCCTGACACCTTGTGTGTGGAGTGAGCCCATATGACCACTTGACCAGTGAATCATCAACAGAAGTAATGGGAGTCACTTTTAGGACAGAGTATGTATTTGCTGGTTTGATTCACTTCTTTCTTTGATGAATGGCAACATTCGAGATGGTGGTTAGCTGATGACTCAAGATGGTCAGCCTGAGGGACTACCATGAGCAGAGCCCTCCACTGGTCCATGATGGACACACAGAATGAATGACATCATATTGATTTATACTACTGAGATTTTGAGGTTGTTATTGTTGCCTAACTCAGCCCATCCTGACTGATCCATAGATGTACTCCCAGTCCTTGACACAGTGACTAGCCATGGTAGGTTCTTCATAAATTCTAAGTATACACTGTTTTTCGTCAAAAAGAGTGCTGCTAACCAGAGTATATGCTCATTAGCATGGTTCGTGATACAGCATCCTTGTTTCCTTGCCTCCAATAATCACTATCTATAGAAAATGTCTTCTGTGGCCTGCCTTTAATCTTGTGGAAACAAATCATATTGGGCAAGAAGTTGTGGATAAACCTCCAACTGCCTCTGGTGAAATGAACTAGGATTTCCTAAACTTTATGTACTGAAAGGGGACCTCCTGGCCAAAGTTAAGAAATGAATTCACTAGTATCACCAGTAAGAACTGAATAACGTGATTCCTTCAGAAATTCAGAAATGCAACCTATCATGGGTATACAAATATTTTTTTCTCTATTGCCTATTGATTCAAGGACTCTTGTGAGTCTTTAAGCTTCTTGAGTACTTGAGGTTTTTGAAGGGCATAATATTATTGTTAATTATGGAGACTGTGATTTTATTTTTCCTTACTCTTGTTTCAAAGGTTTTATAGACCAATAGTTGGATAGATAGATCCATGCAAGAGACCTCTGGGCTGTGGTCCTATAAGGATGACTAGGTAATGGCAAAAAGTGAAGGATATAAAAGAGAATGAATGAAAGGAAGAACATAAGTTCAAGGAGAGAGAAAACATCAGCTTCAGAAGAAAGAATGGCTTTGAGAAACCAAAACAGGTAGCAGCAAATTTGGAAATGAAATTATTAAACAAGTGAGCAGTGAGATGGAGAAGGAAATGAGACACATCCCTTAAAAGTGAACTATGTTGGGGCGCCTGGGTGGCGCAGTCGGTTAAGCGTCCGACTTCAGCCAGGTCACGATCTCGCGGTCCGTGAGTTCGAGCCCCGCATCGGGCTCTGGGCTGATGGCTCAGAGCCTGGAGCCTGTTTCCGATTCTGTGTCTCCCTCTCTCTCTGCCCCTCCCCTGTTCATGCTCTGTCTCTCTCTGTCCCAAAAATAAATAAACGTTGAAAAAAAAAATTAAAAAAAAAAAAAAAAGTGAACTATGTTGAAGGCGTTAGTTCATTATGACCAAATAGGTCAGACAAACAAAGTAAAGAAAACCATACAACTATAGGCCAGGTTTCAATGACAGAGCAAAGAAGAAAGAGATGGGAAGCATTATCATAATTCATATTAGGAACCCAATTAGAATGGTAATTGAGCAAAGCCAGAAATAATTTTGCATGTGCTGTATTGAGAATTTGCTTTATTATTTGGTTTGACCAGTGTAAACCTAACCCCAGGCTGTACCTCTCCAACACAACTACCACCACCTAACACCCAGGGTTTCTGGAATTACAAAACATCTTTGTTATGTTCTCAACTGAAGATGAATTCTTTGCCTGTGATCTTGGAACTCTTGAAGCTCATTGTTTGCTGACAGACCTAAATTCTAGCTCAGCTAAAGAATCAACTGGGAAAATAAAGAAGAAAATAGCAGGATACAATGGAGACCACACACATAACATTTGTCTGTTATAGCTTGTTTTTTGATTTTGGCCACTTTTTAAAATCCATGAGCAGTTATAGGGAAATACTCCTGCCAGGATATTTGGGAAACACTCAAAACTCAAACAGTTAGTTCACCAGCAGAGTGAGGAAGATGAAGAGAAACAAGACAAGCCAATGATGGCATCAGCTAAATATGTTCCCCTTGAGGTGTTCCAAGAAGGGAAGTTGTTCAGCCATTAAACAAAGACAGCTCATCTTCATGCATGACTATTCCTGAATAGACCAGAGCATTTTTCAAAATCTTTGAAAGAACTTCAAAAGGAAAGAAGAAAAGTTCTTAGAAAACTCAGTCACATTGAATCAGAAAATGTATGAAGCTGGGGTAGAACTGAGGAAGTCTTTCATGCCACACAAAAGGTGGTTGAGGTGAAAGTATTGGGTAAAACAACCAGTCTCAGACCCTTACTGGTAGAAATGGTAAATGATTAGGTTGCCTCAGTTATCCATATTTGTTACTTTTAACAAGAAAGTAAAACTAATTTTCAATGCCACTTTTTTCTAAATAGTACATATATAATATATATATAGTATAAATATATACATACATGTGTGTAGATATATGTACAAACATATATGTATGTACACATATACATACACACATACACATGTATATGATTTGTGTTTGTATATGTGTGTACATATATATACATACATATATGTGTGATATTTGTGTATATGTGTGTATGCTTTTTTTTTCCAAATCAAAAAGAGTTGTTCAAAGAGTTGCTCTTCCAGGACTCTAAATAACTTATTTTACCCAGAAAGAAACATTCTGGAAAAGGTTAAATTTAGAATTCATAAAAGTTGACTTAGTAATAGAAGCATTCTTCAGGCAAGGACATTTGGGACCTGGCACCCAATAGGTACACAATAATCATTTGTTGACTGAATAACTAAACTACAAAGTTATAAAGGAAAGGATGCATTATTATAGTTATAAGCCATGTGTGTAGTAAAGAACTTCAGTGATTTCAGAAACCTTTCTTTGCTATTTTTATTATCTTCTAGTAAAAAAAAAAAACTGTCATATTTGTAGATTAAAAGGGAAAACTGTATCCCAGCAAAGAGAGGAGAAAAATCATGGGTTCAAAACTCTTTAGTATCAGTAAAGCCCAGAGATGTGGTTTCTGAGGCCTGCAACTGTATTATTTGTTCCATTCCTCCTCTGCTTCCTCTTGGCACTAGACCAGCTATGTAACCTCCCTGAACTTAACTCTCATCTGTAAAGTAAAATTGGAACCCCCTCCCTTCATCTCCACCCCAGACACATGAGAGAAATGTCAAAAGAAGGAATTTGATAGAAGGTGTCTCAGAACTCAGGGCTGAGCAAGCTGAGTCTACACCATTCACTCTGAGCAAAACCTGCCAACTGTGACTGTCAGATAGAATGTTAAAGGTTATAGAGCCACATCACACATAAAATATTGGGTGGGGGGAGGCGAACTCACAGAGGAGACAAAAGAAAGACCTCACAAAAATACCAGAAGGGAACTTCTTGTTCTACCCTTTTGAGTGAAAAGCAAAGTTCTTCTGCTTTAAAGGAACAAAAAGATGGGTCCAGTATCCTTTCTGCAATAAGATATTAGGGGGACAGCAGATACATTTGTGAATAATCAAACAGGGCCAATTAGTGGCAAGAATCAAAGACAGTGTGCCACAACATGCCCCTGGCATTCTTGTTAGAGAGAGATCACACCCAGGGGGATGGACAAAGTGAAATCAGAATGATCTGTCATGGTGGGCCTCAAAAGGGAGCATGAATTCTATAGATGCAGATGGGGGTTAAGGATGCTATTTCAGGCAGACTGGACAGAATGAGAAAAAGCAATAAAGTACAGATACCTTTGCCCTGTACTGAGAGCAGTGTGTGAATTATCATTTCTTTTGGAACTCATTTGCCATCTGTGAATGGAATAGGCAGAGGTGAGGCTAGAAAAGCAGGTCAGGGCTTATTGTGGATGATATCAATGCTGAGGTGATTAATGTATTCTTAATTGACAAGGAAAAATCAAGCCATTGAAAGTTCTCACTGACAAACCCTTAGTCCTTATGCCAATGCCTAGACCAAGAGTAATATACCTGCGACCTATCTACATTGGTTTTATCTATATTATTACCTTGAACTACTCTCAAACTAAAAACGTGAAATTTAGAATTAACCAAGGGCAATGTGTGATGGCAGCATCCCAGGCTGTGAAAATAAATCTCTGGAATATGAACGTGCATACACATTGAGGTGGTTTTTTTTAATGGATTAATCTTCATTGCAAATGGATATGTGTTACAGTTATTACTGTTCACCTGAAGTCTACAAGTCACGTTAATATAACAGAAACTGACCCTGGTTGACTGTGAAGGCACAAATTGGCATGGGGAGCGCCAATGCCACAGGCGTGTCATCTTTCCCTCCCCCATGGAAGAAGGTATAATTATACTCGTAAATGAATGAAAGAAAAGAATGAGTGACTTGCCCAGGAAGAGAAACCAGATGTTAATTTTATACAATCTAAGACATATGAGGCTTGTAAAGTGTCTTCATTTTCTCCAAATAGAGCTCTGCAAGTCAAACGGGAGGGTGAATTCCAAAGCTGCTTAGAGCACTGATGCCCTCATGTGGGAAAAAAACAGTTAACACATTCCAGCCTCTAAGAAGTACAAGACACCTGGGGAAACTCTACATGGTAACACCGTAGGAAGAAATGGATGGTTCATAAAATGGTTATCACTACACATTTAGAATTTCCTTTCTCTCATTAACGTCCTTTGGCATCTTTGTTTAGCACTGGAAGCTGCTAGAAATCAGCTGGAAATGCACGGGGTGGCAATAAGGCATTTTTCTTGTAATAATATCTGTAAGAAATTTTTCAGCTAATTTCCAGTTAATATAAAAACACATTAAAGCTACTGAAAAAAAAAACAGTACTAAATGTGTAACTTGATGTGCTCTTTTCATTATACCTGTCTAGTATTATCAGTTCCAAAAAGCTGATTTATGGATGCAGAACTATACGTAAGCACAAAAGCAAACCTCGAGCTAAGCCACAGCCCAAAGTTTCTGTAGCCTTATATCCCAGAAAAAGCCACTTGTAATTAAGAAAATTTACTCTAAAATTCAACCTGTTCTCTTTACTGTGCAAAAATACTACTCTGATTTGTTTCACTGGAACATATTCACATTGAGGAGCCTAGGAGAAAATGGAACAGCAAAGGAGTCCAAGAAGGGACAGTTGGAAAAGTAGGAGGAAACCCAGAATATTCCCACCTAGTCATATTCCTCAGTATGGAAAGACCTAGAATCTCTACCAGCTTTACTGGCAGACACTCTTTTCCCTAGGCCAGCACTCAAAGACTCAGACACAACTATGAACAGGTCATCACAGAAGATTTACAGCCCATTGGAAGTTCACTACCTGAAGCCCAGCTGTAGCCACTGCAAGGAATACAGCATCTTTGTTTTAATCACAGAGTTGCTCTGAGGCCACACATTGAACAGTGAGGTTATAAATGCTGTCACTTTTCCTTTCCTGTGTCCTTTTCCCTGCTTCATAATCTCCCTTCCACCTCTCTAGTATTTATCTATTCCCTTCACCGTATCAAACACACTACCCATCAATGCCAAAGTGGTATAAGGAGAACAGAGGGTTTTATCGCATAGTACAATCATTGGCCAATTATTAACAGATGTCAGCAGCTTTGTGTTGAGAAAGATTCTGAAGTTGTGTCTAAGCTCATTTGTAAATGTACATATGGGTACTGAAAATAATGCCCTTCACGAGTTTGTGTGTGTGTGTGTGTGTGTGTGTGTGTGTGTGTGTGTGTGCGTGCCTTGGAGGGGAAGGTCACGGAAGGGCCAGTGCAACACTAATGCAACTTAGAGTTTCTTCCTCTGTTGTATACATGAGGCCCCTGAACTCTTCAGCATTCTCTGATGATACCTGAGTTTTTCTGCTTCCTGGTATCTTCTCTTCCCTTAAATGATCAACTCCTATTCGTTCTTCAAGACTCAGCCAAAATGCCCCTGAATCAGCTATTCCCTCCTCTTTGGTCTCAAGACACTGTTTTTAAAGTGTATTTTAGCTCTAAATATACAGAATTATAACTATTGATATAAATGTGCCAGTAAGTTCTGTGCTACTTGACAGTGGGAACTTTGTTTAATTCAAGTTTTTATCTCTGGAGCCTAGAAAAGTGTGTGTTGAATAAGAGACACCAGTTCTTCCAGGAAGAATGGAAAAGAATGGAAAAGATAGAGGTGTTCTCTCTCCCAGGAGTCAGTGCCACTCTGCTTGGTATGTGAGGAACCAAAGTGTCACCTCCTATGAAAGGGATTTCAGGCTTCAAAGAGAGGGTGGGGTAGCTTCATGAAAGAAGCATCTTCTCCACTTTCCCCATACGCACCAGGTACAACACTCCAGTCCCTTGATCAAAGCAAGACTTGGTCTTTCATTTTTAATTTTCCTCAAATTTCTGGTGAGCCTTTGTGTTTGCACAAACTCATTTCTGTGTGTCACATTTGCCTCTTTGCCCTCAGATCCATTCTCTACCTTCCTCTGCTCCGGTCTGAACTCTAGGGGGCTGATACCAAGAAATAACATTTTCCATTGGGGTCAGCCAATGGAAGGCACTTGCAGGAGATACGTGCAAGGGAGAACGGAAATGCCAGGGTATTTCTCTCTTTCTTTTCCTCTCTGCTTTGGGCAATGTATCAGGTGGTGGCTGTGTCTCCTCCGTCCGCAATGCAACGCCCCCCCCCCCACTTCCCCTCAGCAGTGCCCAAGGTGTTTCCAGCTCTCCAGGGGTGAGCTCCCCCTGGCGCTGACTAGGATAACCCCACTTCCTCCTCTTTGTCTTCCAGTCTCTAGCAGTGAGAGCAATTCCCTGCAGTTGCTAATCCCTCCTGTTGGCCTTCATCAATTCTAACACTTTTGTTACTAATTCCCCATATTAAAGTCCACTTAATAAACTACCTGGCATAGATTCTGTTTTCCTGACATGGCACTGACTGAGGCATTGTGCTAGAGCTGTTCATATTTACTTCGAAACAGTGAATATCTTCTTCAAATCAAATGGGAACACAGAGCATTATAATATTTGCCATTGACTATATAGAGCATATCATGATACGACTACAGAAACATAGTGAGAGGTTCATCAGCAGGAAGAGCACACTGAGGATTCTGTCCAGAGTCTTTATTAGGTATTGGACCAAGGGGGAAAAAATAAAAGGATGTAATTTGTGATAGGCTTAGGGAGTGAGATTCAAAGAAACTATTTATAAATATAAACACATATTTATAAAATATCTTCCCATGCCCTCTAGGACAAATAGGGGAAAACTTTATTCCTGCAGAAAGTCACAATGGTCCCATCCTCCTGCTACAACCTTAGAAACCACTGGCTTATTACTATACAAATTAGATCAACTGGGGAAGGAACCCCAAAATCATCTCAGACCTTTTTTGCTTTGCTATAGAGACTGGTGAAACAGGACACAAATTGAGGAAGTCCTTTCTGTGTTTCCCATTTACCTGCATGCCTTTGGACCCCAGGGCAGAGATCCCCTCAGCTGCAGGTGGGATGGGGGGCAGAGCTCATTGCTGTGCAGAGGCTGAAAATCTGATGGAGAAAAACCTACTGGGCATTTCGGCCAGCCCCCTCTCAGCTGGCAGCAAAGACAGGGAGGGAAGAAGAAAAGACCCCCAGCAGCCAGCCTGTGCCCTGTTTTATTCCTCACAATTGGGTTTTTAGCTGAAGGGCGGGGTCTGGAAATGAATGTAATTTGCAGCTGCATACCAGAGGTGACTGAAAAGCTCAAAAGCACAAAATGAAAAGCTCAAAAGCTTTGGGGCCTCATTCCAACTCAAATCATTACCAAAATTGCCAACCAATTCAGGAGCAGTGGAACAAAGTAAATCAGAATGACAGAATTTTCTTTCCTTTTAAATAAGATTTCAACATCCGCTTCCACAGGGTTTATTTTGCTTGTTTAATTATGTTATCATTATTTCTTATATAAATTGTAAGCATTTTTATCTGAAGATTCATTCTCCCATTATTAAACCAACATTTATTCTTTTCTATTTTTGTAATTATTTTTGGTCCACCTTTGGTCCCTGTTGTCTTTTTCAGACACACCAAACATACCTAAGTTGTATTTCTGCATTTTGTTTCTTGTAATCTATAATTTCCTCAGAAATTTCTTATATTTCTTTATCTTCTTCCTGCTTTGCTTTCAGATTCTCTTCAGCTTGTTCCCACTTTGCTGACTTACATCTCTGCTGAAGATCCTTTTACTGCTTCTAATTCTAATATAGTTGCAACTATATTTTCTATTCCCACCCACCCCCACTTTCAGTTCCCCTTATATCTCATTCTGCTGCCTTTTTGCTATAGGAGGTTTTATATGTTTCTTTGTTATTATTTTCTGATTAGTCATCTTTGAAGGAATTATATTTTTGCTGGTCCTGCTACTTGTCATCAAAAATCTAACAAATAGGGAAATAATATTTCTTCAAGTTGATATACCTCAAAAAAGAGCCATTAATAGCAAGAGTAAGGGAAGGATGTTTGCTATCATCATCATCACTTCACATTTTTCTAGAAATGCCAGCCAATACAATTAGTTAGGAGAGAAACAATAATTTTAAAAAAGAAACAGAAGCATTATATTATTTTCAAGTTATACTGTTACATACACAGAAACCCCCAAAAGAAGCATCCAGAAAAGTAATACAAACAGTATGAATTTGGTAAGATGCCTAATTACAAAAAGATTATATAATCATTGTAATGCCTAGTTACAAAAAGATGCCTAATTACAAAAAGATTATATATAACTTCCCAAAATACTGAAAATATCCAATTAATATATTTAATTCATTATGAGAAAGATCGTTATTTCAATCAGTATTTAATAGTAGGTGAAAGAAGGGGCACCTGGGTAGCTCAGTCAGTTAAGCGTCCAACTTCAGCTCAGGTCATGATCTCACGGTTCCTGGGTTCAAGCCTGTGTTGGGCTTGGTGCTGACAGCTCGGAGCCTGGAACCTGCTTCCTATGCTGTGTGTGTGTCTCTCTCTGCCCCTCCCTCCCTCGCTTTCTCTCTCTCTCTCTCTCTCTCTCTCTCTCTCTCAAAAATAAATAAACCTTTAAAAATTTTTAAAAAAAATAGTAGATAAAAGGAAAAAAAACTTTAAATAATAATGAGAATTTGTTGATTCACATATCCAAAATGTCCAGAGGTAGAGCAGGCTTCAAATGCTGTTCAATACAAGGGCACAGTGTTAACAAACATGCTATTTCGGCTGGTCTCCCCTTTTCTTTTAGATGAAGGATCATCTCTCATCTAACCACTAAACAAAAGACCTAGGTTTCTCTCTAATCTCTTAACTTTAGGTCACAAACCTATCAACAAGTCATTATGACTAAGGGCATTCCATATGTTAACTGGCTTTGCCCTAGATTATGTGGACATCCTGAATCTGTCATTGAAGCAAGGGTCGAATTACCCTCCTGTGGAGTTGGAGGTGGGTGCAATCCCATCAAGTGTGTTCATTCATAATGGGATAGCATGAAAGAGTCATTAAGAAGGCAACCACACTTGACGATGATGATGATGCTGGTAATAAGATTTTGGTGATGATGATGACTGTACCAACAACAGCCAAATATACTGAGTATTTAACAAGAACCAGTAGTTTCACTAAGCTCATTCTTACCAGAATCAAATGCATTAACCTCATTTGGTTCCTGTGTAAACTAAATAATACTACCCACATAAAGAGCTTGTTACATAATAATAAATTAACAATAATTATTATCATGAAAGGAATAGTAATAGGAGGAGAAATAATAGTGGCAATAATATTAGTGGCAATCACAGTGTCGGGTAAGTAGACACTGTTATTCTGCTAATTTTATTGGTGAAGGAACTAACACTTAAAGAATGTGCATAATTATTTTAACATAAGTAGAGGTTACATTAGTTTAAGATAAGTTGCAGAGCTAAAATTCTAATTCTGTCTGGCTCAAAAGTTGGTCCTAAAAGAAATATACAGAATTTATAAAGAAAAATCAAGAAACAAAATCACTTGAAACAAAAGAATACCAGAACAAATGGAAAGGTATACTTTGTTCTCAAAAACACTCTATATTTAAAAGAGTAAAACATGGGGCACCTCGGAGGCTCAGTCGGTTAAGTGTCCTGCTTCAGCTCAGGTCATGATCTAATGGTTCGTGGGTTTGAGCCCCACGTTGGGCTCTGTGGTGACAGCTCAGAGCCTGGAGCCTGCTTCAGATTCTGTGTCTCCCTCTCTCTCTGTCCCTCCCCTGTTCACTCTCTGTCTCTCTCTGTCTCTCTGTCTCTCTCTCAAAAAATAATTTTAAAAACAGTAACAATAAGAAAAAAATTTTAAAATATTAAAATATGACTTTGCTACAGTCACAAGGAAATTCCCAGTGGGAGTGAGTCTGCGTGTTGTGTATGTGTGTCTCTGTGTGTCTGGTAGTGTTTTATTTTGTGAGTGAAGGCAGAGACAGTAATGCTCACCGAGTATTTCATATACTCCCTCGTACACCCCCAACTCTCCCGCACTTAGGCAGGACTAGGTGACTAGTTCTAGTCATGGACTAGCTCGGTCCGATGTCATAGCTACTAGCCATGTGCGATTATA
Organism: Herpailurus yagouaroundi; assembly: GCF_014898765.1. Classification (NCBI taxonomy): domain Eukaryota; kingdom Metazoa; phylum Chordata; class Mammalia; order Carnivora; family Felidae; genus Herpailurus; species Herpailurus yagouaroundi. The sequence goes on along the minus strand of NW_024412432.1, from coordinate 7,643,921 downwards.
TAATTGAAGACTAACTTATTTTTTCCCAAAACCTAAATTCAGTTCTTTAGTCATATTAACCAAATTTCAAGTGCTTACATTTCATTAGCTACCAAAGGCTAATGGCTACTATATTGGACAGTGTATTACCACAGAAAGTTCTGTTGGACAGTGTCAGTCCAGCCAATGAGCTGTGAGTGGGGAAAACATGTGTCTCTGTAGCTCATGCACAATCCTCCACCTGCTTCCTCCCATGCAGGTGACTAGGAAGCTAAGGTGGTATAGCTATGAAGTGTTGGGGCCTTGGTCAGCCTGGTGCCTGAGTAACTCTGTGGAGCAAATCCTTTCCCCTGCCCCACTCACACCAGCCCATGTGGGGCATATACTCTTAATAATAAATAAACTTTTGTTGTGTTAACCCACTGAGATCTGGAAGTGGTCTGCTATCCTAGTTAAACTATCCATTCATGAGGTACCTGGGTGGCTCCGTTGGCTAAGTGTCCAACTTTGGCTCAGGTCATGATCTCATGGTTCATGGGTTCGAGCCCCAGGTCGGGCTCTGTGCTGACAGCTCAGAGCCTGGAGCCTGCTTCAGATTCTGTGTGTCTCCCTCTCTCTGTCCTTCCCCCCACTCGTGCTCTGTCTCTGTCTCTCAAAAATAAATGATAAAAAAAAATTAGGGCAAATATAATAATAATTTGGTAGAAGATAAGAAATCACTTAGTAAAATTCTGGAAAAGATGGGTAAAAAAGCAAGCTTGTGATATTTTAGATATTAAAATATACTATAAAGTTACAACAATTGCGACAGTACAGGAACAGGCAGAGAGATCAATGCAAGAGAATAGATGTGAGAATAAATTAAAATACAATGTGAAATAAAGGTCTCATTTCTAATTACCTGTGTTCACTCCTGTCTCCCTGTGGTGCTCACCAGGGTCCTAGAGTCTGAGGTGCAGGCGCTTTCTCTATTTTTCTCTGAAGGCTTGCCCCTGATATAGAGCCATCTAGCAGCCAGGTCCACTAACACAATGTGCCTTTATGATTTTATAATCCCTCGGTCCCATCTTCAATGAGGTTCATCTCCACCCTGTTTTCTCATTAATTGTAATTGCCTGAGGCATTCTGCTAACTTATTGTCTGTTAACATTTCAATTCCTCAGAGTCCTACCCAGAAGGCCAATCCTCTTACGGCCCTCACAGTTCATATATTTTGAATGAAGATGCAATTTATGCCTCGCTTGGCACAATGCTCTATGAAACTTACAAACTTCTATTTTACCCTCTTATATCTGAATCCTTCTATGCTTGCTCACTTCTCCCTACTGCTGAAATAGCTAATATATATAATAATAAATATTATGCACTAATAGAGTCCCCACTACCAGGTAAAATTATGCCCACAATCTCAGTAATGCTGGTCCCCAATTTCCTTTGGCATAATCTATTCAATCCTGGCATCATCTACAAGTTTAATCCTATTTTTCAGTCCAAATACTACCTGAATATCCATCTGCCCTTATTTTTCAAGTGTTCTATGGAGACAAACAAAACGGTTAGGCTTTAGTGAAAAATTTGGATTTTCACATTCTTCTGTACACCAAAACAAGTACTAGATATATCAATTTGAATACTAAAAAATAGCAAAATACCAGTTATTGGAAGAATAAAAGAGGTCATATTTTTATAATCTGGAGAAAGGCCTTTCCACCTGTGGCACAAACACTAAAATCAATAAAGGAAAACACTGATAAGTTTGACACTGTAAACATTAAGTATATGAACAGCACTAGCAAAAACACCAACCAAAAAAATTGAATAAACACACAATATGTTTTAGTCTAAAAACTAAGTGATAATAAATAAAAATGGGGTAACTTTTTCAACGTAATAAACTTTATATGCTTTGTAAGGAAAACTTAGAAAAAACATCACTTCAGTAGAAATCTGAAAAAAGAATATAAATAGTCAAGTCATAAAAGATGCACAAAGGATGAGAATATATATATGTTTATATAGATGTGTGTGTGTGTGTGTGTGTGTGTGTGTGTGTGTATGAAGGTTTTCAAACACCCAGGTAATCAAGGAAATGCTAATTTTAAAATGCTGAGATACTACTTCCAGCTTCTCCCATTGATACTAAAACTTAATTTTTTTAATGTTTATTTCTTTATTTTGAGAAAAAGAGAGAGAGAGAGAGAGAGAGAGAGAGAGAGAGAGAGAGAGCACAAGGAGAGGAGGAGCAGAGACAGAGGGAAAGAATCCTAAGTGGTTAGATGTTTAACCGACTGAGCCACCCAGGCCCCATAACACTAAAACTTTAAAAGAAAGGCTAAAACCCAGGGATCCGTGAGGGTGCGGTGAAAAAGACAGTCACATTGGTGATAGGTGTAAGATGTTACAAATTTGAAAAGAAACTTTTTAAAATAGGTTTCAAAGGATTTTGTTTTTTGTTTTGTTTTTAGTAGGCCTCATGTCCAGTGCAGAGCACAAAACAGGGCTCGGACTCATGACTCTGAGATTAAGAGTTGGACGCTTAACCAACTGAGCCACCCAGATGGCCCTGTTTTAAGTTTTAAAGAGCCTCCCATTTCATGTAATAATCATAGTACTTGAAATTTATGCCAAGGAGATAATCCCAGAAAAGTGCTACAGCTTTGTTTATACCAGCAGAAATCTGGAACCTCTCCATCCGAATAGCAAAGGGAGGAAAGCTGGTTAAAAGGTGGTGGTAAACACTTACACCGCAGTACTCTTCAGGCACCTAAACTAATTCTGTATATCTATATTCATTTGCATGGAAAAAAGATTCTTTTTTCCATGGAGCTCCTGGGTGGCTCAGTCGGTTGAGCATCAGGCTCTGTGCTGACAAAGCAAAGCCTATTTGGGATTCTCTCTCTCCCTCTCTCTCCCTCTCCCCCACTTGCAAGCATGTTCTCTCTCTCAAAATGAATCAACTTTAAAAACAAAAAAAGAAAGTTGTGTGTGTGTGTGTGTGTGTGTGTGTGTGTGTGTGTGTGTATGCATAAAAAGATGAATGAAAGACTTAAAGTAGCAAGGATATCTAGTTTGTAGGATTTCAGATGCTTTTTAATATCTCTTTTGTAACTTCCAGGACCATTCTGTATTAAAGTTTACAATGTATCTGTGTCTGTTATAATAAAAATCATTCATATAAATAAATAAGAACAAAGACCATTATCGACACCATGTAACAACTGGAAAAATGTTTCTGATATTTATGAGAAAAAAATCACAATAGAGTTACATCAACACTATATTTAAAAATAGGTGGGTTTACTGGCAACAAATAGAATTTTTTAGTTCATTTATTTATTTTGAGGCAGGGGGAGGGGAAAGGCAGAAAGAGGGAGAAAGAGAATTCCAAACAGGCTCTGTGCTGTCAGCACAGAGTTGGACATGGGGCTCAATCTCATGAACCATGAGATCATAACCTGAGACAAAATTAAGAGTCAGATGCTTAACCCACTGAGCCACCCAGGTGCCACTAGAAGATAATTTTTTTTTAAAAAAAGCAAATAGTGAATATGTTCTCTTATTTAAGAGGAGGGAGAGAGGGAGAGAGGTGGAGGGAGGGAGGGAGGGAGAGGGAGAGGGGGAGAGAGAGAGAGAGAGAGAGAGAGAGAGAGAGAGAGAGAATCTTAACCAGGCTCCAAGCCCAGCATAGTTCTCCCCCTCAATCCCACCACCCTGGGATCATGACCTGAAGGGAAATCAAGAGCCAGATGCTCAACCAACTGAGCCACCCATGCACCCCAACGAATATGTTTTTGAAATGACACAGTTGATTTTTGTATAAAGACTTCAGCTTTGTTGTACTACTTGCTCAATAAACATGTTTTAATTAAGTTTAAGTACATTAATAGAATAGGTAGAACCTAAATAAAGGAAGAAAGGCAGATTATTGCCAGGTGCTGCTGGTTTGGTTGGTGAAAAAGAAAAGTGATCAGAAGAGAGTTGCAAACTGTAGGAAATTTGTAACTGACGTGACATAGTTATAAACTGTATAACCTCAACCACACCCCCAAATCAGTCTATATGGACATTTCCTTCTGGGGATATTCAAAATAGCACTGACATAGAGATGAAATAGTGAAAGAAAATAGTAACTCATTTTGTATCCTTTATCTAAGCCTCTTGGGAGAAAATACTTCCAATAATGATGACCACAGAGGAAACACTGCATATGTTCATTTAAATTAGTGTCAATGCTAAGCTCTTCAACACAGCCTTGATCTCACAGAGTTGCCTACAGATTAGTTATAACTCACCATGGACTTTTCCAGTCTAATTAAACAAACCCTGCCAGACCAGCCCCTTCGTAAGTCCATACCTGGGAACTCTGTTAATGAAATAGCCACTGAATGTCCACACATATCTAATAGTGTTACGAATGCCTTATGGCCAAAGGCCCCTTGGGATGGAAGGAAGGGCTTCCAGATCCCCACTGAAGATTATCCTAGGGTTTAACAGATGCAGCCTTCTGAAAAGACTTTATACCAGACATAACATTTTCTGCCTATTTCAAAATTTGAGCCTAGGAGAATCACTTGAGAGTTAATCAGAAGGAACCCCAGACTCCTGACCCAGAAGGATTCTTCTGGTTTCATGGGGACTGAATGAACTGCCACTGTAAGATGCTAGCAAAAATGCATTTATCTCTGACAGCTCAGCCTTTTGCCTCCAACAGGGAGAATCAGGAAACTGCAGAATGTTAGCTGCAGTAGCTGGAGAGATCATACAGCCGTCTCAGCCCTACAAGCTGCTTCAAGGGCAGTTGCAGGGAAACTTTTTGGAATTTTGGGTGAGTAACTGAGGCAAAGTGACAGGAGCTCTTGGTCCTCCCACATCTTTCATCAAAGCAAAGATACTGTACCTGTTCTATTCACTGGACTTCCCAAAGGAACTGGTGTGAGGTGTGGGGGAAAATTGTGTGAGATCTTGAATTGGACCTAAAACTCACTGGGCATCTTCAATTAAAGACCACGTGTTGTCTAACACACACTCTGAGTTATCTGATTCGATGGGGACTCGGGACCTTTCCATGTCTTTTATCTACTTTATAAATTCTAGGTAGCTGAGACCAGTGCAAATGACCCTTGCCCACAGACATGCAAATTCTATCCAGGAGGGACAACTGATCCACTCTCCCCCTGCCAAAAAAGGACAGTTTTGCATCTATTTGTAAATTAATTCCCACATTCCTGATTCAACAATAAAAGTGTGGTAATTGAACCAGCTTTAACATCTTACCAGTTCTCTCATTACTTAATGAGTTAATAAATTCTTTGACATGTGTTCGTTTTTGTACTTGTATGAGAGTCATGATTCTACCCTTAAAGAAAATACTTTAAAATATAAAAGAATATTGAAAAGGAGTCTAGCTCCAATCCCCACATTTCAGATGTGAAGGAACTGAGGCCCGGAGAGGTGAAGCATGGAGCAAACAAATAGCAGCTAAACTTTTCTCACCGAAGAAATCCTTCTTGTTAAATGTACATGATGAACATGCAATGCTGTTTACTCACTCCTGCTGTAAAGAGATGGATCATTCAGGCCACCCCATATTTTATGATTTATACACACTAACATTAAGGCTGAATTACTAGCGAAAGACGCTGGAATCACAGGGACTGGATTTAATCCCCAACTCTCCTACTTCTGAGCATGACTCGGGCAAGTTACCTTTTCTTTGCCTTGGCTTCCTTATCTGTAAAATGGAGACAATAATAATACTTCCCTCTGAGGACTGTTATAGCATTAAATTGGATAATGCTTACTAAGCTCCTGCAACTGTGCCTGGCACATAAAAGGTGGTCTGCAAATACCATACACTGTTATCATCCACGCCAGTCTAAGGCACCGCTTGCTCCTAGAGGAGTTATCATCGTGAAATGCATGAATATAAAATCTAGAGATACTTGGAGTGATCCCTATGTGTCACTGTGAAAAGTTGTAGCTACACTAAAGTGTTACACACTGAATTCTATTTTAATGCTATTAAGGCAGCTCTTGTTTACAGCAAGTATGCGATAAATAACTTGATGAAATCAAAAAAATATTTTGTAGCACTTATAGCTACCCTCTTTATTATTGGACTTTAATAGTTTTAAGACACACCAAATCTATATACAGAAGTACATTGTTATTGGCTAAAAACAATGCTTCTAGGGATGTCTACATACAGTTAATACTAAGGATTGTGAGGCCAAATAGCCAGATTCTAATGTAATTTGGCAAGAATTTAGTATAATCAAAAATATCATTAGTAATGAAAGTTTAATAAAAAAAGGAATAACATACTCTCAGTTTCATGTATGACTGTGATATTTAATCACTACATGTTTGACTCATTTTTCTCAACAGCTATTTACTCCATACTTCAATAGTCCCCGCAAGCATCCTCCCCAATGTCTGTACATAGTAGATGTTTAACAAATGTTGTTAAATAATCGGCAAGTTTCTGTACATTGTATTTTATGTCCTTCTGGTAATCACGTGCAGCTATGACCTGAACCTAAGAATCAGAGCTCAGCATTTGTCCTTCCTGTGCACAGGGATGCTTCTTGTTCATTTTTTGTTCTTTCATTATTATTCTCCCTTCCAAACTTCCTTTTACTCCGCAATTTAAGGATGCTCTATAATTAGAAGCCAGCCAGGCATCAACTACTTCCTCTGGGCAAGTTTGTGCCTTAACACCTCTCAGTGACCTTCCATGCTAATTAAACTGCGTGTGAGAATAAAGAACATTGGTACTTAACCGAAATAAAAAGCAATTAAGTAGAAACATTTGGAGATGATTGTATGTTAATAAGAAATCTTAATCAATGTGTATACCTATGAGACTAACAGATGCACCTTTGAAGAATTCATATTTTCTAATAAAAAAAAAAATACAAACTTCCTTGTTTCCTAACATGTGCACAAGCTTATAAAACCCTTTGATTTGTTTTATAGACAGAAGGGGGGAAAAATCACTGTCTCTTTTATTTTCTTTGTAGTCTTCTGGAAATTACTAAACTATCCCCGAAGCACAGTTTACTTCCTTGAATATATTAATTCAGGGTACTCTAAATTTTATCCAAGAAATCTAAATTTGGGTTTCTTACCTTTCTAAATCTTGGAAGAACATTAGTTATGTATATTCTTAAGGGCAGAAACAAAATAGATTAAACAAAATAGATCAAGGGTTAGCAAACTACAGTCACAGGCCAAATTTGGTACTTCCTCTTTCTAGATAGTCCATCAGGTGGGGATGGTTTTCACATTTTAAAACAGTCGCTTAAGGGGTGCCTGGGTGGCTCAGTCGGTTAAGCATCCGACTTCGGCTCAGGTCATAATCTCACACTCCATGAGTTCAAGCCCGCATCGGGCTCTGTGCTGACAGCTCAGAGCCTGGAGCCTGCTTCAGATTCTGTGTCTCCCTCTCTCTCTGCCGCTCCCCTGCTCATGCTCTGTCTCTCTGTATCCCAAAAATAAATAAAAACATTAAAAAAATTTTTTTAATAAATAAAACAGTCACTTAAAAAAACACACAGAAGAATATGAGATGGGGACCATATGTGACCCACAAAGTCTAAAATATTTACTATCTAGCCTTTAACCGAAAAAGTTTACCAATCTCTCATTTAGAAATGGGCATCTGGAAATACTAGTATAGTCCACATACATAAAACCATCCTAATTAACAACAAGATGAGTTAAAAATCTGGATTAAGGAAGTTAAAGTTGAGTTTAATTTACTCAGTAAATGATGGATTAATAAGATAAATAATTATTTCAATCCAACAGTGTGCCAAGGAATGTTCACATAGTTAGCTCATTTACTTCTCACAAATGCCCTAGGAGGCACAGTCCACACCCCCATTCTCCTATGAGAAACTAGAACTAGGACTAGTTAAGTACACAGTCCTATGTCACACCATGATGGAAGCTGATGTATCTTTGGAAGATTTTTATTGATTTTCATCTTGTCATACGAGCTTTGATACTGTAAAGAACATGCAGGAATGATTTTTAATGGTCACTGGTGTTCAAGAACCAGTTTTGATTAACAGATAAAAATGATTTGAACTAAACATTACATTTTAGCATAAAAGGAATGCTTTGGGGATACTGAAAACAATTTGTTTCTTAAGTAAGACATTTTCCCCCAAGTTTCATGCACTGTGAATTATCTTTTCAAATACTCTTCCTCTCCTATTCCCCAGACATGTGGAGTAACACTTAAAAGCATTTGACAAGATTCAAATTAACACATTTTCTGAATTATCCAATCCAAATTAGTGAGGTTGTTCGTATCAGCCACAAGAATTACAGTGTGCTTTATATAATCCGTTGAGGGTATATGATCCTGAGTAAGTAATTGCAACAATGCTTCTGACCCATAAATATGTTTCAACATCTACAAATATAGGAAAAGAGGAATTTGTAATAATAAAAATTCTCTAAGATTTCTACAATCACTCTACTGGTGAAGTTTGCAAACTCCATGATTTCAGACAGAAAAATCTTAGAATTAATTCTCATTCAATTAAATAAAGACTTGTTTGTTGATAGAAGAAATTAAGTAAAGTGTCAACTTTGCCCAGATAAATTGAATCTACTGTATTCTAGAATACTGTATTTTGGGTATACATGGACACCCCACACATATTCACAGACTGCTTAGAAGAACAAAGAATATTGCATATGACATGCCTAAAAATAAATCTTATCTAATGTTGATAAAATCAATCTAACGTTGGTAAAATGATGCATTATTCTTCTCTACTTTAATTCAACTAGTTTTTCCCATTTTTATTAAATTTGATTGCCTATTATATTGTTTACATTCAATATAATGTTTCTATATGTACAGTATTGTGCTAGAACTGTACCAAACAACATGGAAGAAGTACTTCAAGCACCCTGGGACCTTAGAATCTACTGCAGGAAGCACGTGACATGATATTTTATTGATTCTCAGATTACATTTATTTCAGGTTACCATCCCACACTGAGATATGTCACACAGTGGCTGTTGACCAGGCTAAACCCAGGATGTAGTAGTCCAAGCGTCCTCAGAACTTGGTCCTGGCTGTTCACACTGTCATCACTTCAGTTGAATCATGTACATGGTTGGTGCTACCATTAATTACATTTAGAATGTCTTAAAAATATTACCCTGTGTTACGGCATTAAAATGAAAAATCTTCGCAATGCAGAAAAATGCACTGAAACTTGATATAAATTTTATACAAATTAAGCAAATAATTGTTTTTGGAAAAATTCCACACTTTTTTTTACAATTCCATATTTTATTATAAAGCAAAAACCAAATATGTTATGGCACCTCTAAAAAAGGAAGATATGCCCAAAAAAGTGTGTGTGTGTGTGTGTGTGTGTGTGTGTGTGTGTGTGTGTGTAAAGGATTGCCTATTTTATTTTATACCAGGCAATGCAAGTTAAGATCAGGAGACATTGCCAAATCCCTTAAAATAGATGACAGAAGTTTCAAAACAACAGGAGGCTACTATAACTATTGTTAGGGGAACTGCAGAGTGCATAGTATAATTGGCAGTATTTCCTTCTCTCTTCCTGATCTATAAAACAGTGCCGTATTTTGGAAATCAATGTCATCTGAAATCTGATGAAGCATAGTATTTACAAAATAGTGAACAGCGATGCAAGGCAGTTTGTATCAAAACCAAAATGAACGGTTTGGAGAGTGCAAGACTTTGATAGAAGTTTTCAAATGAAAGTAAGAGCTGAGTTTTGTGGTAAAGACAAGCTGGAACTTAAAAGTGAGAGTGGGCACCTGGGTGGCTCAGTGGGTTAAGTGTCTGACTCTTGATTTCAGTTCAGGTCATTATCTCACAGTTCATGGGATCAGGCTCAGTGCTGACAGTGAGGAGCCTGTCTTGGAATTCTCTCTCCTTCTCTGTGCCCCTCCCCTGTTCGCTCTCACTCTCTCTGCCCCTCCTCTGCTCATTTCTATCAAAATAAATAAATTAACTTTAAAATAGATAATAAAATTAAAATAAAATAAAATAAAATAAAATAAAATAAAATAAAATAAAATA